>NC_052944.1:25268901-25568901 GCF_013358895.1 Oreochromis aureus
GCCAAAGTTCAGGCAAAACAATCACAAAGGCCCAGTCTTAGTCTTAGCCTGTGTTTGTTAGGATGCCTGGGTCGTTGACCCAGAGTTTTGAGTTTATTATATTATTTATCATTTCTAGTCTTTGGTTTCTTTGTTAGAGTTCTGTCTTATGGTTTATGTCTCTGTTCCCTCTGTTGCAGTGTCTGCCTGTAAGTCTGTGTCTTCAAGTTCAGTCTGTGTTATGTTTCCTGTTTTACTTTGGAGGTGCATATCTTATGTTAATGTATCTGGTTTTGCTTCCCCTGTTTCGTTAGGCCTGATTTGCCCCAGCTGTGTTTCCCTCCTGTTACCCATTCCCTGATTGCTCCCTCTGTGTATTTAAGCCCTGTGTTTCTCTGTGTCCGTGTCGTAATCTGCCCTTATTCTGCTGTGTGTTCTGTCTGTGTAAAGTTTACCTTGGAGTCTCAGATTTGTTAGTTTTTTGGAGTTCAGCATTAAAGCTGTATTTGAGTTCACGTTTCGTTTCCGTGAGTCTGCATTTTGGGTCCTTCATATCACCACTCCTGCCTGCACACAGCCTTTTCATAACAGTGTTTTAGTCTGCTTCTAGGAACAATTAGAAGCAACTTATCAGCTGACCTTAGAGTTCTGTTTGGAGTTTGTTTATTTAAACGATCAGAGAGCTCTGAGGGAGTGAATCCATTCAGAGACTTAAAAACAACCAATTAAACAATCACAGCCTGCTGCTACCAAAATAAAGCATATCACACTAGCATGGATGAAGTAAATGCATGAATTACTTTCTCAAAGTGAGCAGATGACAAAATGTCCTTCATTTTTGCAAAGGCCCTCAGGAGGCAGAGTCTGGCTTTTACAACAGAACTTATTTATTTCTCAAATGAGAAACTGTCATCAAAGATCACCTGCAGAGTTTTTACAAAGGGAGTTCTGAACTTTTTCAGAGGAACAAGGTTACACTTAAGAGCAAAACGAGGGTCAGAAGGTTCAAATAATACAATCTGTTTTTTGATTGTTTACATATTTAAAAAATGTTTTGCCAACCATGATTTTATGTCATCACAGCAGTCTAGCAAAACTTTTAAATAGACTGTAAAACTTTTTTTAATGTCATCTGTTGGAATGGTGTTTTATAGGAGTTTGATGGGCAGCAAACATTAAAATCCCGAAGAGTTAAAATGCAGTCAAATCTTTATATGATTCCAAAGAAAAGGGTGGAAATAAAATCCTTGTTTAACTTGAGGGGATGATAAACAAGCACAGGAGGAGACAGATCCACCATAAATAATTATAGTTCAGAGCTGCCATAAATATCAGCAGTGAGGTGTTGGCATATAAAAGGGTTAAAATAGATGCAAGACCTCTGCTGTAACCAGGTTCCTGCAGGAAGCTGCCTGTGACTGTTGCAGGTGGTGAGAGCTTTCAGTCAGCTGAAAGAATTAAAACCTTTTTAGTTCCACCAGGTCTCAGCACAGAGACATATTTTAATTGGCTTTTCTTTGTTTAAAAATGTTTATCCAAATAATTATTTAGGTTATATTTGCCACTATTTAATAGCATAACTACAAACAGTAATTTAAGCAGTAAAAATGTCTTCTGCACCATTTTATAGATAAGAATTTAAATTTCAATCATTAAAAATACAAAAATGTAATAAATAGTTTGTACACATGTCATGGGTCTTGTGCACAATTTAAAAAGAAATGAAAAATAAAACAGTATCTAATCATAATATTTATCCATGTCTGCACAGTGTTATATTTTTAGGATCGGCATGGTTTGCAATATTAACGTGTCTCTGTGGTTCCTCTGAATCCAGGTGTGAGGACATAAGACATGTAAATAGTGTCTTTGTCTTTAAATGAGAAAACATTTTTTATTCTTTTTGAATTATTTCCTAAAAGATAAATATATGACTGCTTTTGTCTTGTGATAAGGAGACAAAACTGTATTTTTCTTTCACTTGAATTTTTGTTGTTGTTGTCTTGAAATCTTCCAGCAGAGATCAGCTGGTGGCAGCATGTGTTCAGGAGATTCAGTGACAACGTTACAGTTTTGTCTGAGTGTAGCTGGAGGACATTAGCTGACATTTAGTTTGAACCTCACACAGACAGTCATTAAGAGAAATCATCACAGGTCACATGGTCTAAGTGCAAGTACTGTGTATGTGTGTCATTAGCATGAACATGAAAACATGCAGCATGTGTCTCAATTATCTGTCCAAGAAGAAGCATAAATAAGACTGAGCCCCTTCTAGTGTACACAGCAGTAGATTTGCCACCATTTGTTTTCTACAACATTTGATATAAATTAACTTTTTTAGCAGCGTCTTCATGCTGAGACTTTGTAAAATAATCATAAATGTAAACGTGTGACAGGAAACAGTTAAAAACATTAAGCAGGCTGGGCCCAGCAAAATGTATAACTTATAAAAACCTTATGAAGCAGGTCTTTAAGAAATTATGTTCTGACATTTAACAAAACCATTATTTGTGATTCATTTAATAATCTCTAATAAAATGAGGCCAAATTACAGTCAAACCTGAAACTTCAATGAATTAACTTCAAAAATGCAAAAAACAAATGAACTAACTGATCTCAGTAGCTGCACATGTGAAGCTACTGAGGTGAAGAAACTGGGAAAATTACATTTGTATTTCATTTTTTCTCCATACTAACAAAATCTTTTTCATTCTTCAGATGTTTCATTTTGAGTGATTACTGTTTTGATAATAAACAAAAAAAGCCTTCAGTGTTGTTGAAAGACAATTTTTTTTTAAATCTTTTTTAATAAAACATTCTGGAATATAAATTAAAACACATAGTGTGAGTGAAATATCTCCAACTTACGTTTTACATTCAGTGTGATGATATTACTCCACTCTGTCCAGGAAAAGCTTCTTCTACCCCGGCAGCTGTATACTCCACTGTCAGACTCAGTAGCGCTGATGATTGTGTATTCATTGGATGTTGGAGGTGTGTTTAACTTGGCTGGACTCCATTCATATGTCCACTGAGCTCCTTCACCTCCCTGAATCTCACATCTGACAGTGACTGTCTCACCGCTGTATATCTGAGTCCAGGATGGCTGCAGGGTCACAGTGGGCTTAGGAGGAGCTGTTCAAATAAAATATATCATTAGCAGAATTATAGAAAATCCTCATTGAAACTGCCCTGTTTTTTTTTGTTGTTGTTTTTTTTTTTGCTCTTGTTAATGATAATTATCATTTTTAATCATTTTTATTTGAAAAATTAAAAAAGGTAATTTGATGATATTTAGAATCAGCAGAGTGAATGACAACAATCAATAACCCTGAGTTTTCTGTTTCTGTCTCACTTTGTGTCTTCTGTGTGTTTTGGTCTTAATGTTGTTTTTATAAATCTGTGGAATAATCAAAACATCTATTCTGTATAGAAACGTTTTGTTCTGTGGCTGATTGTGACTCAGAGAAAATGGATGTCTTTTCATGTTGGGTCTCTGCCTTGTAGAGAGGACATGACAGTAATACAGCTGAGTTTCTTTTATTCCTGATTTTTTTTGCTATTGTCTGAAATGTTCCAGCAGAGAAGCAGCTGATGGCAGCATCTGTTCAGCATCTGTTCAGCATCTGTTCAGCGTCTGTTCAGCATCTGTTCAGCCAAAGTGTTTCAACAACAACATTTAAAGTTTTGTCTGAGTTTATTTGGAGGACAGTAGCTCACATTCAGTTTTGAAACATTGATGCAAACTCTGCATTTGCAGCAAAAGACATAAAGAAATTGGGAAAGTTTATTATTTCATGTGAAAAAATGTGATTTTTTTCTATTCCAGATGTTTCACTGTGAGTGATTACTGAATGGTATTATAATGGCATTAAGCACTGTTGTACAAAGCTTTAGACACTAAACTAAAAAAAGAAACACACAGTACTGTTGAAGTTATTTTGTTTTGTTTTTGAAATTAAAATGAGAGAAATATGTTCAACTTACGCAATACAGTCAATGTGATGACATCACTCCACTTAGTCCAGGAAGAGCCTCGTCTGCCCCGGCAGCTGTATTCTCCAGCATCAGACTCAGTAACTCTGCTGATTGTGTATTCTGTGGATGCTGAACGTATGTTTGACTGGCCTCGACTCCATTCATACGTCCACTGAGCTCCTTCGCCTCCCTGAATCTCACATCTGACAGTGACTGTCTCACCTCTGTATATCACACTGCTGTATAACTGAGTCTTGGATGGTTGCAGGAACACAGTGAGCTTAGGAGGAGCTGATCAAATTAAAATATATCATTAGCAGACTGATAGTTTTGACTTGAAAATCAACAACACATTTTAAAAATAAATTAAACCAGGTAATTTAATGATCTTTATATTTCACTATTTGCTTTTTTCTACATCTTTACATTTACATATTACACATTTATAAATATAATCCATGAGTCATCAGTTAGCTGTTGTTTGCTAACAATGCTGTTAAACCTCCAGTGATGGATTCAAAGCTGGAGGCTGCTCTGCTCTCATAAAGTGATTATTAGTTCATAAATGGTGAAATACAAAGTTTTCATGTGGCACCAAAGTCAAAACTAGACTGGCAAAGAAAAACTAAGAGTAAAGGTTCAGTAACCAGGAAAGGAGCACAAACTGTTTTTAAATCCCTCTAAAAATACAAAACAGCACCATGAACTCCTCTGTGTCTGTAAGTGATCTGAAGACTGAACAAAGGTGAAACGATGTACTGAGCCTAACAATTAATAATTTGACAGATTTAGTGGTTAAAGTGCTGGTGATTAGTGAATAGTGATTTCCTCTACAACTGGGAGAAGACCTTTTTCAACTCTCAAAAAGTTTTTTAAACTCATCAGTTTCCTGAATGACGACTGAATCGCTTTTAGTTGTGACTAAACTTGTGTTTCTTCTCCTTCCTCTGCAGGTGTAGATGCCTCCATCAGAGACAGAGATTGCACTCTTAGAGCTAAAAGAAATGATCTTATTTTCAGATGAGGTTTTTCTGAACTCATATTCTATGTCAGCAGAATCCTTCACATCACAGGTCAGCGTCACACTGCCCCCTGCTGGTGTGGTTGTGCTGTCTGCTGTCAGAGTGGCCTTGATTTTAAGTTCTGTAAGTTAGAAAAATATGAGGCTATTATTGTGGCCCTTTTAGTGGAAGAAGGAAAAACCCACCACATCTGCCACACAGATGTTCCAGCTGCAGTTTTATTTCCTACTGCAACTGTGACTCAAATACAAGGTGAAGAGCAGGTGAGCCTGGCTGAGTAATACGCCACCTGGTGGTTTGTTCTGAGTGTGACAGAAAGCCTGAGCCTGTGAGCCTGAGCTCAGGGTTAATGAACATGACTAACAGAAAACCTTCCACACTCATCTGTGGAACTGTCACAGCAGACGTGCAGCAAAAGTCACAAGTAATAAAACAGATAACTGGAAAGCAGGTGAGCTGTAACTTCACCACATGTCTGGATTTTAAGTGCTTCAGGCAAAACTTTAAGACTTTCCAGCTGATAATATCTGTGCACACAGATGTTTTGACATATTTACAAACCTGATTACACACACAGAGATAATAAAATGCACACAAGAGTTTATATATGTACACATGACTTTGCTACAGTAAAATCTCCAAACTAAGCTACTATCATAGAAACACCAAATTTGAGAAACAAGTATTTTGTGTCCATTCTTCCAGTAGAGTCCACAGACTTGTAAATATGTGTCTCTGTAACAATGAGTGGAGTGCAGAGGTGTGACCTCAAATGCAGGAAGCAAAATCACTTAAATAAAACTGAACTTTAATACCCAAATCGTCTAAAAATGAAAATACATACAAAGAATCAAAACGTAAAACTAGAAATAAATAAACTGTCAATAGCAACAACTAAGAGATGAACACACATGAGTGTTCACAAAGACTGAGAAGACACAGCAGGACAATTTAAACATGAAAGAAACCAAACCTTCAAATTAAAGAGGAAATAATTTTTTAAAAAACTAAACAAAAAGACGAGGAAGAAGCACTCAGACTAAAATGATGAAAGACTCTTGTGTATGTGAAGCCTTTTTCATTTATGACTTTAACAACTTTAAGAGGTTTTTTTCAAGAGGACACTGAGGCAGACAGCACACCATGACACTATAAATAACAGAGTAAAAATTCATAATAAGTGATTATTATGACTTAATAATAATCAGATTAGAGTTACCTGCATTTACCCTAAACTCATCACGCTGTGCTGTAATAAATTAGATTGATCCTCCAGTTCATTTTGAGGATTTTGAGAACTCCAAGAGTTAATACAAAAAAGGACACTAAGGCAGTCAGCACACATGCTAATATAACTGACATAATCTGCACTACATACACTCCTGCTGCAATCAGCTGTACCTGAGGTTCGTTGCTCTTTGGACTGATATCCCGATTCATCAGTATCTTGTGAATCATAACCGTGCTCTGTGAGGATGGACAGATAAATACTCATGAAAAGGAAATTAGTCAGTTTCAAGGCAACAAACTCTAGTAAATATAAAGTTTGTGTATCGGCTGAGTGAAACATCTGCTCACATGGTTGCACTCTTGATATGATCATTTTAATATCTTAACCAATAAATTCAGTGGAGTGTGAGCTGTATAATTTAAAATATTTTGTCCCTCAGGTTATTCCTGAAATATAGTTTGTTTCAAGTTTGTTATATGACGGGTCACATTTATTCATCCGCTTCTTCCTGGTCTGTCCATGTCAAAGTCCGCCATCTAGTGGTTAAATGGAGGAAGTGCCGAGTAATAATGGCTAGAGCGGGAAGGTGGTTGCTCCGTGTCTGTGATAGTTCTGCATCTGTTGCTCTTAAGAAGGGATAAAGTGTAAGTTTGGGCAGATGATGGATTGTTTCTACATATTAGTGCTCTGTCCTTCTTGTGGGTCTGTGAGGTTTGTTACATTACTACTGTAAGCTAACTGTTAGTGCTTTGTTTTGCCTGTTAGCATAAAACATGTCAGCATGTGGTTCTCCCTACATTACTTGACAGGCTTTATCCATTTATTGTTAATAGGGTTGCCAACCGTCCCTTGAAAAACGGAATCGTCCCGTATTTAGAAACAAAAGTACACGTCCCGTATTGAGCTAATAAAGGACGCACTTTGTCCCGTAATACAGTGAGAATCAAAAGTAGTCTATAAATGTTAATGGAATTAACACTTTGTTTGAAAACATCATTCCCAGCCCCTCTCTTGCTCTGTGACCAATGCGCTGACAGCACACTTACGCACAAGTATGACAATTCAGATGACCACTTATCTCACTGGTCGAGGAAAGGTCGCTTGCGGAGAAAATACCGGAAGACAACAGATGACCACAACAAGAAGCAAGGCCAACAGGGAAACAAACGCCAACACTGCGATGCAAGTCTCGGACGACAGTACACCTTAGACCAGCAATGTTTGTTCCCCTCCGAGGAAGAAAAAAAAATGCTGCAAAAGTACTGGGAGGAATGGGAAAAGGAAAACACCTGGCTGGAAAAAGTGCGCGATTACACCTATAAAGCGCACTGCACTGTGTGCAGGCGCACTTTTTCCATAGGCCATGGTGGACTGACTGACATCAAGCAGCATGCTTCTAGTGGTGGGCACATGAAGAAAATGAGGGGCGTGAAAGCTTGGGGAACCCTTAACCAATTTGTTGTCCACCAGGCAGAAGCAGATATGTTATGTAAACATTGTATTTTTTAATAATTGTTTTTTAATATGGGCATGTGCAATGAATATAAGATAAGATAAGAAGAACTTTACTTATCCCGAGGGAAACTCTTTTGTCACACACACGCTCAGTGCAGCAAGAGAGACAGAGGAACAGAGTAATAAGATGTACAATATTTACAATAGAATACAAGTATACAGTAATATACAGTAGCATAGTGCAAAATATATCAACGCTATGTGGCCAGAAGTGTGATAATATGATTTACTTTGTGTAATAAACAACTGCAAGGATAGATGATTACAACAAATAGATGACTAATACATAAAAGTGATACATAGATGAATAATGATGATGAGTTATGATGCGTAATCATGGGAACAAGCGGGTTTACAAACGGGAGCAGCTGATTAGCATTAGAAAAGCTGAAATAATACCTCAACTGAAGCCAGTTGCACTAAATGCACTAAATGTGCACTGTTACAAGAATGTTTTTTGTGCTATTGTTTTCTATTAATTTATATAATTTTAAGTTAAGCAGGACAGAGTTCTTTTAAAGAAAGATTTACTTATATTCTCAAAAGTTAAGCATGACAGGCTTCTCATTAAGAAAGAGACCTATTTTATTGTGTTAATGTTGTCATTTTGCGCTAAAAAATAAATGACTAAATGATCATTTGTTTCCCATGTGTTCATATCACAAAGAATATGCATCTACTTAAATCAACTTCAAGTCAAATGGTTAATAAATAATTTAACACACAAAAAAAAGAGCTAAAACAATTCACCACACTGGGAAGGGTGAAGACAATCGGGTCGCCCGGCCCTGGCCACGAGGTGTCCCTTATTTATTGTTCAGGGAGTTGGCAACCCTAATTGTTAATGTTATGATCTTGCATTGGTCATGTGACATTTGTGCATCTACACTGAGATTAAATGTACCTGCTCTGTTTTGTTGTTACAGTTTTACAGAATGAAAGTGGTACAAATGGTACATCAGTAAAAGCTCTGAAGAACGCCACAGTCTCCACATGGAGCGCTTACTGAAGCCATTTATGTTTAACTGCACAGGCTGAATAGAAGCATTGAGCCTGTGCAGAAGATAACATGTAAACACAGGGAGGATATTATTGTAGGAGATAACAGCTACATATATGAACAGGAAGAAAATAATCATTTCTTACCTTCAGCATTTCCACAGATGACAGTACTGAGCACTAAAATAATGAATAAAACCTCATCAGACATTTTACAACTGACAAGATCAAAACTAAAATAAATTAAGACATTATTAAAGATAAACAGTATTAACCAGTAATCTGTTTGTCAATAAAATAAAATAAACATAAAAAGTCTGTTGTAACACAGTGTGTAACTATAAGTGATGCAAAAAGCAGCAGTGTATCAAACATTTAAACACTTAAAGAATCACAAGTCTGCTTTGTTCCAGCTCTCAGGTAAACAGGTTAAAGCAGTGACACACTGTAATTCTCACAGATCAGAAACATTTTCATTAATCGCTGCCATTCAAACAATGTCAGACGTGTACTTACAGAAAAAGCCCATCATGCAGAGCAAAGAGTGCCCCATCGTCACATCCAGCCTGCTGCACTCTGATCCACAGATAATCACAAACAGTTTTACTTTACAGATAAAGGAGAAGTTGTGTTTAACATAGACATGACAAGAGTTTTTCTACAGGCTCTTATTCTGATTGGTCTCTCTGTGCTTCCTGCCCTTGCACACAAAACTTAAACAGCTCCTGTAGCTTTGACCGCAGCAGTTGGTTGACATCTTTATATTTCCTGTCCACTGCAAACATAGAAGCTTGTTTCTTGTGTTGTGTTGTTTCCTTTCTCTATAATATACAAAGCTGTTGTGTTGCTTCATGTAAGTATGTTTTGCCCTTTTGAGGTATTTTTTGGGTGCAATATTCACTAATATTTGTCTCCTGGCAGGTCTCTGCAGACTGGGAGTCACTGAGAGTGAATATACCAAAACAGCTTTTCTACTTTGGTGCCTGTATTTTCACTAAAGCCTTTTTAAATTTTATTTTTTCTCCTTTTGATTGTTTAACAGATGAATTAAAGTTAATTCTTACTTTAGGCTGCTTTAAAATGTGTTTATTTTATTTGACTCTTAGCTGAAACATCATCATGCAGTAATATAGTGAAAAGGCTCCTTTGACCTCAGACCTGTGAAAGTTTTCACCTTGTGGTTAAATTCTGGTTTTAAGTTTGATGGAGACCCAAACACAGGAAATGACTCAGTGTGTGGCTGAAGTGAGACTAAAGACCTTTATGTTTCACCAACTAAAGTAACAATTAAATTCATAGATAAATGTATTATGTGTTGTCATTTCAAAGTAAAGCAGGAACTCATTTATTCTGCAGACTGTTCTTTGTCTTGCTTTGACATGTATGTACAGATGCACACTGACCTTAGCCTCTGACTACATGTAAACACAATAAAATAAAACAAACTGATGATGTGAAATAATGATTGAAACACTGTAATAATGATGTTTGTGTTGAACACCACATGTTACCAACCAAGATCATGTGATTGTGTTCAGAGTCAGTTCAAAAAGCAGACCCACATGGTAAATGGTTCTTATACAGCACTTTTTCTACTCTTCTGAGTGCTTCACACAACTTGTGCATTCACCCATTCATACTAGCATATTTTTTAGTGCTTTCTGACAAACACACACATTCATACTCCGATGGATACCTCGGAGAGCAATTTGGGGTTAGTATCTTGCCCAAGGATATGTGATAAGCAGACTAGTGGAAGCCAGGAATTGAACCAACACCCTGCCGATCAGTAGATGAGCTGCTCTACCGCCTGAGCTACAGCCACCCATGCAAAGCAGGACTCAGATTACCAAACAAAGGTGACCTTTATTATGAAGCTGATGGTTTCAGGCCTCGATGGTAACAAATGAAGAAAACTGAGTTACAGATAACTGATCACAGGAACACAGAGACTTACCTGTGGGTCATCACAACATCTTCTATATGGTCTCTATCAAGATCACAAAAGTTTCAACCTACACCCTCCAGTCAACATAAATAAATAACTGAGACTTAAACACTGTGTGATTCCACAAATGTTAATCTGTCTGTCCAAATGATTCAGTGATGTGTGGACTAATATATCAGAAGATACTGTGGTGTATTACCTACAACATGACTGTAGATGGATCTTATCATAATTATTCCTGAAAGACTTTCACCTTTATTTTTACTCATGTTGCCATAGTAACTTTAACCTCCGAAGACCTGAACTCTTTCATAGCATTTTTATTTCTCTTTGCTATTTGGGCTGATTGGGACCTGATGAATGTAAAAACAAAGAATTACTTTTTACTTGATTTTGCTGTACAGGGCCTGATATCCACATATGGAGACATTCGTTTGAAAATTCGATAGAACAGTGGCAGTAAAATGTCCTCGTGAGTGGATATCAGGTCCTTGTAGAGCAAAATTTAGTATTGTGGTCTAGACAAGCCAAAATGTGATGTCCACATATGTGGACGCCACCGGTTAAATCTTGAAAGCATGCTGAGAAAATGCACAAAGCATTGCAACAAACCACATGTTGAACTGTTCACTTATAACTGGATCAAACTTCCAGTTCCTCTTTACACTTACTGAGGTTTGATAACAAGAATAAGACAGCACCACATTCACACCAGAGTTTTTGAAGTGTTTTAGAGCAGTGGGTTGATGTGGATGGTTGTTTGTCCTTGTATATTATGTGCATGTGATCACAGCCCTGGGCCCTGTCCTCAGGCCTACGTCTTCCTTCTGCTCTCTTTCAGGTGCTGTTTGTTTTCTGTGTCATTTCCTCTTTTTTCTTTTCTTTTTTTAAATCTCTTTCCTTCTTCTAATTTCTTCTTCCTAATCTGGACCTCCCCACCTGTCAGCTCTGACACTGTTACAGTAAAGATGTGTAAGTTTTTTCTTTTACTTTATTACCTGCAAATAGTTAATGTAGCAGTTAAAGCACAGTTTCTATAATGAATTGTTCTTCCTCATTTTAACTCTGCAGGCTGATGAAGAAAACAACTAAAGATCATTGAGGTTTGTTTCAGTGCAGATAAGACTGCAGCTCTGTGTGAACTTGCAGTTATACAAATAACAATGTTTACACAATATTTTCCATCATTCACGTCTTTTTGAGAAGTGATCCTTCCTGTCACAGTCTGATCTACAGGTCAGAGTTTAAACACTTTCTGCATATGTTCATGGTCTCAATCATTAAAGTTTTACATCTTTCTGACATGTTAATATTATAAAGTATTGTCCTCATCAGGGTATGAAGAGGACAATAAAGTGCAGTGTGCTTTAGGACCTTATGTTTGCTGGATACTGATGGCTTAAAATAAGACACTGCTACAGAAAAACACTGTTGGCTCAAACCACAGGCTGCATTTCCTCTTTTCTATGTGGCTGAGATGAAAATGAGGTCGTTCAGTAGATTAAAAATAAACCTGTGGCAGAACCGACAGTAACCACCACCAACCCTTCACACACATATCAGCACTGTAGCTATTCTGTATTGTCATTTTTGCGGTTTGATCTTAATGTCTTTAAATTTAATGCAGAAACTGATGTCATGGTCCTCCAGTCCTCTCTGACTTCCTGTCAGTGCTGTTGTTGTTCCTCTCTCTCTCTCTCCTGCTGTCCTCTCCACCTGGGTGGTGCACCACTCCGGGTTCCTGCCTTTGGCCAAAGCAACTGCTGCTCATCATCCTCATCCGATGCTTAAGGTGGTGGCTGAGCTGTAGTCTTTGCTGGATTGTTGTACTTACCTTAGTTACTGTAACTATGGTTCTCACAGTATCTCTTGCTTCCTTTGTCGTGTTTCTGATTTGGATGTGTTTCCCTTCCCTGGATTCCCTGGAGCTCCCTTTCCCTTCACCATTGTTTAAAGCACCTGGTGTCACTTCTGTAAATAAAGTCACTTATTATGAACATTCAGAGTCCAGCATTTGATGCTCAACATCTCATCAAGTTTTCAAGTTGTTGAGTTTGACTACACACTGTGTATTTGGACACATGTTGGCAGTGCTGCCTAAAACAGTGCAGTGTAATAACAGTGAACAGTGAAGGGACAGTTTATAAAAAGATCAAATTAATTTTTAGCAGAAATGAGTTCAGCTTATTTGTGTGGCTTTTACAACAGTTCTTGGTTCTCATGTGGCCTCTCAGGAAAATGAGTTGCCAACCCAGTTTCTGAGGGTCTCTGTGCCACAGCAACGACCCAACGTCACACCTACACCATCGCTGACAAAAGGAACCAAATGATCTGTGAGGTGCAGAGCAGGTCACCTGCTTATTGGAAGGTCGATGGTCGATCCCTGTTTGCTCCAGTCTGCATGCCAAATATCCTTGAGCAAGATACTAACCGCACGTTGCTGTCAGATGCATCCATTGGAGTATGAATGTGGTGAATGTTAGTTACAGATGATCTCACACACCACCTCAACATAGTATAGTATAGCAGGTATAGCTTTATAGGTTAGCCTGTGAGCCTTTGTATACACAAACAAACAACAACAAAGTAAAAAATCAACAACATAATGTAGTGTTTGGGATTTCTGAGGTCCCTCAGAGGTTCAGCAGTGCTGGGAATAGTGGGAGTGTTAGTGGGAGGTGCTTGGGTAATAAAAGGCCATGCAGCAGGTGTAGTAGGCCTCTTTGTCTCAGTCTTAGTTTTAAAAACTTGTGTTAATGAAGTACCAGCTGACTTATTATAGTTTTTTAAGTTATAGTTTAATAAGTATGTAGTCATTTTGGACCAATCAGCATTACAGTCAGTTTGGCTCCTCAAAATTCAGCTCTGAGCCTGAAGGACTGAAAAGAAACCATTTAAACTTTCATGGCTGCAGAAAAAGATTCAGTGACTTTGTGATTTTTTCCTTATTTTCCAACAAAGACCCAAAGTTCAAATGTGGCCTCAGACATTTTCACGTATCTCAACTCATTTTAGAGATGCTGACACAATGTGGACAAATGCTTTTGGGCAGGTTTGTGCATTACAAATGCTTTTATCATGGCAAATCATATAAGTAATAGTAATACTGTTTCATCTTTGTGTCGGTTATTCCAATACATTTTTTTTTATTCATCATTTCTATGAGGAAAACAAGAAGGGAACATTTTTCGACATTAAAGTGGCAAATTTATGAGAAAAAAGTGGCCCTTTAGTGCTGAACTGCCGTCGCCTGCAGTAACTGATACATAATGTCTCATTTACAACAGAGACCTGTTTCAGACAAACATAAAAATTACAACAGCATGTTTGTGATATCAGTGTTGTGACCTGTATATTGTATAAGAAATGATATGCTCTTTCATACAAACAATCGCCGATCATTTTAATCCTGTAAGGAGACAAAAGTGATCCAGAGGAAACGTTTTAAGTGCACTGACGTCTGCTGCATCAGCAGTAAGATTATTTCTAAATTATTGAACCTTAAATCTTCCAGATTTAAGACGAGGATTATTTCAGAGGCTTAATTGCTGCAAACAGTCAAAACTCAACTTATGATTAAATGATTTGTTGACACATATTTGATTATTATTTTTTTAACCTTTTCCTCTATGACTTTACTTTGTATTTACTCGGGCCAGAAACAAAAGTAGGCTAAATAAATAACTTGAAAATTTTGCAGTAAGAAAGTAGAAACAAAACACTTTTATTTAAAAAAGTAGGCTCGATTTGAAAAAAGATTGCTATGGTTACTGCAGGATGCTGCTTATAAGTTTGCTTAGAGGCATGAAAAACAAAAACACCAAAGAACAACAATGTCAGCTCTTTCAAACAACAAGGATTTTATTTCTCACAGTTTTACTGACAAACTGAATTTATATAATTTATTAGGCAAGAGAATTTAAACAAAAACAAAGTCAAGCAATAAATGTTGTAATGAATGAAAAAACATTTTCCCACATATAAGATAAAACAGTAAAGAGTGGAGGGTTTTATAACACATATTTAAAGGGTTGCAGTGACATATTTCTAGGATCTAATCCAGCTCATTACCAAAACTGTCTTTGAATAATTTTACAGAGAGCAGCAGAAAAACAGAACAACACAACCAAAGATTTTACAAAAACATCAGATGATGCCAGGAAACAGACCAGTTTACTGTTGTTTAGTATAATAGTATAATACTGTATAGGGAAAAATTCTGAATGCATAGTTGTTATTAGGGCTGTCACAAATAAATATTTTGATAGTCGACTAGTCACACATTATTTTTTTATGCAGCAATTGGACGTAAAACGTACAGCTTATTGCATCAGCATGCATCTGCTCTTATATAACTATCATTAGCTTACAGCTTCAAGTGTTTAAGGTAAGTGCTAACTAAAAATAAAGACAAGATCATAGTGCCATGTGAAGGCTGTGTGCAGGCAGGAAAAGGACCCAAAATGCACACTGACGGAAGCAAAAGGTGAAGTTAAATACAGCTTTAATGGTGGACGACAAAACAGAAAACTGACTGAACTAAAATACAAAATAAACTTACGCAGGCAGACAGAACACACAACATGAATGCGGGTAGATCACAACACGGATACAGGGAAACACAAGGCTTAAATACACAGAGGGAGCAGTCAGGGAATGGGTAACAGGAGGGAAACACAGCTGGGGCAAACCAGGCTTAATGAAACAGGGGAAGCAAAACCAGACACATTAACATAAGAAAATGGTAAATGGTAAATGGCCTGTATTTATATAGCGCTTTTCTGGTCCCTAAGGACCCCAAAGCGCTTTACATATCCAGTCATTCACCCATTCACACACACATTCACACACTGGTGATGGTAAGCTATGTTGTAGCCACAGCCACCCTGGGGCGCACTGACAGAGGCGAGGCTGCCGGACACTGGCGCCACCGGGCCCTCTGACCACCACCAGTAGGCAACGGGTGAAGTGTCTTGCCCAAGGACACAACGACCGAGACTGTCCAAGCTGGGGCTCGCACTGGAAAGACAATATAAAAAGACAAGGTCCTTCAAAGTAAAACAGGAAACATAACACAGAGACGCAGACTTGACACAAGGATACAGCAACTATGGAACAGAACAGAACCCAGAAGGCACAACTCTGACAAAGAAACCAAAAGACTAGAAATGATAAATAAAGGCAAAAACCAAAGTACTATAATAATGAAAACTCAAAACTCTGGGTCAATGACCCAGGCACACCAACACATAGTTCGAGACAAACCAAAAACATGAGCCAGAGACCAACAGCACTGAGGCCTAGGAACAGTTCAAAATGAAACAAACAAAAAGTCCATGAAAGGCGCAGGGGCCCAGGTAACGGTCTCGAAAGGGTTCAGGGTGCCGGCCTGCAGGTCGACAGCACAACAGTTGAGAACATTTTAGGTCAGGAGGCCAACCGTGCGAAAAGCAACGACGGCGACGCTGAAGGCCGGACAGGACGAGGTGAGGCAGGACCAGACGGTGTGGCTGAACGGGCCCCTCGGGCCCTCCAGCGGAGGCAGAAGGCTGAACAGGCCCCTTGGACCCTCCAGCAGGTACAGGCAGCTGACTAAATGACTGAGGAGGTAACGGAGCTGGTGACTGGGCTGATAGGTGAGCTAATGTTTGAGCTATGGATAGAAGTTTAAGATGTATTGACTGTTGTAACGATGGTAGTAATGGTGGGTGAGGTGCTGGATGAGCAGATGGCTGAGCTAGGTTTTCTGAGCCTACGGAACCTGAAGAAAACTGCTGGACGGGCCCACCTGAGCCTCCAGCGGGGTCAGAAACAGGTGCAGGGGCCTGCTGCGCACTAGCTGCTCCCACCCGCGGAGTAGGTACGGGTGCAGAGGTAGGCTGTGTCCTGGCTAGCCTCACCCTGGGAACCAGAACAGGCACCGGCGACGGCTGGGCAGCTGCTGTCCCTACCCGAAGAACAGGTACGGGTGCAGGGACTAGCAGAGCTTCAGCCGGCCTGGGAACTGGAGCAG
Source organism: Oreochromis aureus (assembly GCF_013358895.1). Lineage (NCBI taxonomy): Eukaryota > Metazoa > Chordata > Actinopteri > Cichliformes > Cichlidae > Oreochromis > Oreochromis aureus. The sequence goes on from NC_052944.1 coordinate 25,285,587, forward strand.
GGATCAACTGGGCCCTAGCCCCCCTCACCTGAGGAACTGGGTGTATGGGATGGCTGGACCACAGCTGCCCTGAGAGCAGGAGCACAGGGAGGCAAAGGAGCAGGCTCAATGAAAACCAGCTCAGCTACAATCCGGTCGTTAAGTCTGACATCACTGGCCGTGTCTGGGTCTAAACTCCGCTGCAGGTCCATATATCAAACGATCACTATTGCATTACTGAGAGTTGAAAAACTGTCTAAAGTCTTTCATCTTTAATAAAATGATCAGCGTTCTGCTCTACTAGGTGTAACAATTGAGTTTAACATCCAGGCATCCATGAAAACGGAATTTATGACATTTAACGGAGTTAGAAGTTAGCAGGAAGTTAGCTCACTAGCTTCTATCTAAATACAATATAGCATGTCCTGACTGCGGGGTTTTGGAAACAAATTAAAACGTACAGCTCTGTTATCACTTCCAACATAAATGAAGACAGAAAACTAAACAACAGTAACGTTTGTAGGGTTACTGAAGTTTGGCTAGCTGGTATATAATGATGTGCTACGTGACCGCTAGCGACACAGCTATGTTAGCATAATATAAACAAGCTAACTTTTTTTCCACTCAATAAAAGTTAACGTGAGTGTTCTCGGTGGTCAGGAGCAAATGTAATCGCATGGCAGGAAGCTGTAAAAGGACCAAACTTCAGCCAGGAGAACAACTGAGATAATCCATCCACAATACGAGGTTAGTCATTTATATACTGCTGCATGGGCTGGGCTGTAGTTACATCCTAAGGTTTTAAAAACTGAGCTTAAATAAAATAATTAGCGGTTATAAAAGCCGAGGGAGGTCAACAGTGATCACTGACTGTTTTAGGAGCTTTTTGAGATTAAATAGAAGAAAATACAAAACATTAAACATGTTAACAACACAAAAGCCGTATTAAACGCAGACTACTTTAGGCCCGGAAGTAGGATTCGTCACGTCATCACTTAACAACCGGATAGGTGTCGACCCTTTTCCACCACGTTTAAACGTCTTTGTTTTGGCAGAAACGGGCTTCCATAAAACACTTGTTTTACAACATTTGTAAGTTATCTAAGTGACTTACTGTATATGTCATGCTTAACCTGAGTAGTGAAAGACTACGGGGGTTTTGAAAAGCCTCGACCTCCCAGTCAGCTAAGGAGCTGGTGGGTAACAGACGTCTCTGAAAACGTCGGAGCACGTTTGCAAATATGTAATGTCTTGATAAATCGAGCAGATATTTGAAGTTTACACAGCTACATTCTCGACTGAAAATATCTTAAATGTTTATTTTGTGACCCAGAAAGAGTAATATTAAAACAAAGTAGGTGCCGCCATTTTTGGAAACTGGAATTGGCTGGGCCGCACTATGAATTCTGGGTTAGGTTGGGCCACAAAGAATACACCTGACCCATCCTTCCAATCTAGGGAAAAGGACACATTTGGAAGAGTCTTCGAAGTTGGACAGTCTTCGTTGCGTTGCTGTAACGTAATCGACCTACAAATGCGGCCTGCAAAGGATGCAGCCCCTGAGTTTGGACACAGCTACGATACTGGAGACGACTTCTTCTTCTTTGGCGTTTAACGCTAGTTGACGTGATCGTGACTAGTCAACGAATCGTGGCAACCCCAGTTGTTATTATGGGATGACTCTACACAGGTTTAGCTGAGAGGTCGGTGACAGAAAGTGATTATAGGGTTGTAGCTTACATGGTCCCGATCATTGTGTTCTTATTTCTTAGAGCAAAAGAAGTGTCAGTCTGGACAAATGAACAGAAAAACTAAACAGAGGCAGATTTTGTTGGAATTGATGTTTTTTATATTGTCATTTGTGCTATAATATATAGATATATAATCATCGCCTTTATGTGTCCTAATATGGCTTCATTATGAAGAAAAAGCCAGACAGTCAGAGGATTTATTTTCAACCTTCTACTATTTCCTTTATCTGTGTCTGTGCTGACAAAATGTGCTTTATTTAGAGTGCAGCTTAGTCCAGAGATGAGCTATGTTATACATTAGGAAAGCACCAGGTTCTGTTTCTTTATAAGTGCAAGACTTCACACCTTTAAATGTTTGTTTGAGACATGACCTCTTACAAGTTCCTGTTTTTATAGTTTAGCAAGGTGCTTATTTCTGCTTTTCTGCAAACCTCATACACACGGTTTAAGTTCATTGAAAGATCGCATGTCTATGTATGGTATAGCTGGAAACACACACATGCACCTACATACACACACACACGCACACGCACGCACACGCACACACACACGCACACACACACACACACACAGACAGTCTGAGCAGAAGATGAGTGACTGAACAGAAGAGGCGAAAATCAGACGTCTGAGAAAAAGTCTAAACAGAAAACTGAGAATAAATTATTCTGAAAGACAGTTTGACAACTTATCAGAGGAGAATTTTTTTTTTCAAAACTGCAAAGCAACCTGTCAACTGAGATTAACTTCGACTCAAACCAACTGTGCAGCAACTTGACAACTAAACAAGAGCAAATTAATGTCTACAGAACAGAAAAAAAGGTATTCTCAATAACTGAGCAACAATTTGGCAAATCGACAAAACAAAACTTATTGAACATTTTTTAAGTCTGAGCAGAAGAAAAGCTGCTCTGGAAACATGAGCAACAGTTTGACAGGTGAACAGAAAGACGGTTACGTTCAGCAAACACGAAGCAATTTGATACCAGAACAAAAGAGAAATGTCTCCCAAGTACAGGAACGACTTCACAGTTTAAAGAAGAGCAACGATTCATAACCATCAAAGAGCAACTCAGAGGATAAACAGAAGAAAGTGATTTGATTGGAGAGCAGAGTGATTCTCAGAGACGGTAACTGAACAGGAGACGTGACGACTTTCAGGACGCCTCACTGACATTCATTGATGCAGATGATGATTTGGACTGTGAGTAACCAGAAGACAACAGTTATATTTGTTACCATTTATGATATTTTGACTCTAAATGATGTATTTTTTATTATTGTAAAGCATTTCTAAAACCAGTAACAATGAGATTTTATCCACTTCTCTCTGTAGTTTTGTGTCATGGTCACAAGTCTGTGAAAACAAAGTGAGTGTAATCTCTAAGAGTTCAAACTTAAGTGCAAATTAAAATATTTTGATGAAAATAAAACCATCAGAAATGTTTACATGAACCAAATCACAAAAACTGGAAGATGGAAAACATGTAAAACAATCAGTTACTGAGCAGAGTTATTGTGTGGAAATGTCACATCAGGTGTTCAGCATTAAAGGGGACATGAAACACTACATGTATCAATGCTAATGTACATCATGGAGCCCAGCTCTCAAAAACTGACACAGATGTAACTCTGACTGTGAAGCTGGATTTAAGAAATAAGTGCTTAAAGTTATAAAAACATGTTCAGCGCCATCTTCTGTTAGTACAGAGCATCACATCACCAGGTCAGTTGGTTCGTTTCAGTCAAAAGACTCACATCAGTTTATGTAAAGTAACTAATAGCAGAACCAATAACTCAGTGAAAATAAGGACACTAAAACTAAACATCAGTTTAATGGGGTCACTGTTGTGCTGCTCTCAGCTGCAACAATGACTTTTATATTAAAACGGAGGATATACTGTCTGCTTTCACCGTCTGTCTCTTTAGCAGTAAGTGGTTCTGCATTTTTTGGCCAGCTGCACTGACACAGGAAAATCCAGCTGTTAGCTGTAATGTTCAGGTCTGTGAAGCACTTTATCAACGAGGACTTCATGAAGGAGAGTCTGTTTGACATGTTTTGTGAACTTTAAGTTCTTATTTCTTAAATCTGGTTTCACAGACAGTTACATCTGAGTCAGTTTTTGAGAGCAGGGCTCTAAGATGTAAACTATCGTTCATACATGTGGTGTTTTTTAATGTCCACTATAAAGGACAAATATAATTTCATGCATTTGAACCTGTTTTACATACAAGAACATGTTTGAGTTAATATTTAACTATTTTTCACATAGAACCACTTAACAGTGTCCCAGCTGTAGATCTTCTGTCGTGAGCTGAGAAAAGAAGTGTTTCTATAATCTGCTGCAGAGGACTGTGGAAATGCTTGCTGCATAAATCAGCAGCTACAAACACTGAGAACCTGCCTGGATATCAGCATAAGGACGTGTGTGAGGGGTCACTGGCTGCCCCTCATGCCTGTCCCACCTGTGTTGGAGAACAATAAAGTTTATTATAAAAGCATTGTCTCCCCTTGATGCAAAGTGAAGTTCTGCTTTGTGTTTGAGTCTTTACAGGTGTGTAATGTTACTGTACCTTATAGGATTTGTTTAGAAGGCGCAGACAGACTCTGTATCTGTGTGGACGAGGAAATCATCTGATTTTACTTTCATGTAAACATCTGGCCTCAGACACATAACTTATCATTTGTAATTAGTTCTGTGTTGTAAAGATGATTTTTTTTTTTTTTTGCAAAACATGTGAAGCTGAAACACTTCTCTATCTTCTTCTGTATCAGTAAAAATCATGAACACCTCACCTGGGATACTTGAAACAATGGTATGTTTTGTACGGTGATGCTGTTACTCGACTAAATGAAACTGACAGTGACTTGAAAAAGTATTCATACCCTTTGAATGTTTACACATTTTGTCACCTTACAACCGCCAACTTAAATGTTTTTATTGGGATGTTCTGTGATAGACCAACACAAGTAGTGCATAACTGTGAAGTGGTATGAAAATGATACATAGGGCGTTTCTCAATATGCGTACTTGTGCGTACTTGCGTTCTCGTGTACTCGTGATACGTCATCAGTCGGAGACCAAGTACTGTTCCAATTCGAAGTACGCATCAAGCCGAGAACGCGAAAAAGTCCTGGATGTGTTCTCGCTCCGCCCGTTTTATCGAGCATGCGTCGGTGTGGACTTGATAAAATAAAAATAGAAGCGTTCTAACATCTCACCTGCTTGTTTTTATTAAGGTATGTACACGTATGTACATGTACACTATTTTTATTATTAGAGGTTTCACTACTGCAGTTAAAAATGATATATAAGTCACTTCGATCACTTCCAAATGTTAATGTTTGGTTTATTTGAGTGTTGTATTTGTTCCTGAGTAAACCGGTTTGGCTGTGATTAAAGTTAAGCTTCATAACATGTTGCTCACAGTTACATTAAGAGGGGACGGCAGTAGAAACTCCGGACCTGTGACATCATCACGTACGCTGGTGTTCCAATTGTACAAATCACGAGTCCGTGCTCGCGTTCTCGGCGAGTCCGTACTTGCGTACTTGAGAATTGAGAAACGGCCATAGTTTTTCAAAATTTTAAGCAAATGAAACTCTGAAAAGTGTGGCATGCATTTGTTTTCAACCCACCTTCGTCAATACTTTGTAGAGACACCGCTCGCTGCATTTACAGCTGCAAGTCTTTACCAGCTTTGCACATCTACAGACTGAAATGTTTGCCAATTATTTGTTGCAAAATGGCTGAAGCTCAGCCAGACTGTGAACAGCAATTTTCAAGTCTTGCCACAGATGCTCAATGGGATTTAGGTCTGGACTTTGACTGAGCCATTCTAACACAAGAATATTCTTTGATCTAAACCAGGGGTAGGCTGGTGTCCTGCAGGGTTTAGATATCACCCTGGGTTTGCAGTTGTAGCATGCTTTTTCCATTTTTGGATGATGGACTGAACAATACTCCTTGAGATGTTCAAAGCTTGGGATATTTTTTTATTACCTAACCCTGATTTAAACTTATCTACAACTTTATACCTGACCTGTCTGGTGAGTTCCTTGGTCTTCATGATGCTGTTTGTTCACTAATGTTCTCTAACAAACCACTGAGGCCTTCACAGAGCAGGTAAATAGGTGACTTCTGAAGGTAATTGAATGCACTGGATTTTAATGATGAATATCAGAGTACAGGTGGCTGAAAACAAATGCACGCCACACTTTTCAGATTTTTATTTGTTTAAAACTTTGAAAATCAGGAATCATTTTCATACCAGTTCATAATTATGTGCTACGTTGTATTGGTCTATCACAGAAAATCTCAATTTAAAAAAGGTGTCAAAATGTGTAGAAGTTCAACAGGTATTAATCCTTTTTCAAGGTAATGTAAGCTCAGGCTTTGTTCAGGTTAATCAGAAATGTCCAAGTGACAAGTTTAATATTGAAGGAAGTAATTAGAGTAAAATACAGCTTTATTATCCACTTAGCTTTGGTCCAGACTAATAATTGGTTCTTAGCGCAGTGGCACTTTGATATCACTGTAATGTGTTGTTATGCTAATAATGGCAGTAATAGATTACTTTGGCTTGCACAGCAAACATGTAGCTTACAAAGAACGATGAATATATGTTTTTATTCTTCATTTGTTTGGTGTTTAAATGTTTTGCAATCTCACTAAATACACAGATTTAAAAAGATGAAAAGAACAAAATAATACATTTGAATAAATGTCTGTTTCCTAACATGAGAAAAATGCCGCCGGACCTAATTCATATTAATAAGCCCACCCAAAATTAATTTCATACTAATTAAAAAACTTTCCAAACCAGGTTTTCTTTTTATAAAATGAACTTTGGTGTACTCACTCTTAGTTCTAAGATCTTTAAACTCAATAAGAGATGAGGTGACGTCATCATATTCATCTGAACCTGAAATGTTCATATTTTTATTTACAGGATTGTAAAAACATTTCACATGAAATTAGATTCATTAAATCAAAAACAAGTTTCATCTCTAACTGCTCTGTGCTTTTCAGCACATATACTGTACCATTTCTGTTTTTCACTTGTGTGACTGATTCATAGACGTCATCAGTACCTAAAGAAAAAAACAAGCCAGGCTCACATTAATCATTTTATTACAGTTACACTAAAGATCAGAGCAAAAACAGAAACACTGTGTGAGTCAAAACCAGGACTGTTAGATCTTTAAATGTTCTTTGAAAAGCTGCTGAACACAAACTGAACCTGATAAATGTTTGTGTTAATGGAGGTTTAATAATAGTCAATATCCATCCATCCATTCGCTTCCGCTTATCTTCAGGGGTGCTGGAGTCTATCCCAGCTGTCATAGGGCGAGAGGCAGGCTACACCCTGGACAGGTCGCCAGTCTGTCACAGGGCTCACACACAGAGACAGACAACCATTCGCAGTCACATTCACTCCCGCATTCACACCTATGGGCAATTTAGATTGATCAATTAGCCTATCCCCACTAAAAGTCAACATTAATAATAATAATAAAGATCCGTTTAAATGCTGACCATGTTGAAGAGAGTCGTACACATGAGTTTCATTCTGGTTGACTCCATGATTTGTGGAGGAGCCCGGACTGTGACTCTCAGACTGGATCGACCTAAAACAGGAAATAAACACAATTGTCATGGTCCTCGGTCTTTTGACTCAGCGGTTTGTGTTTTTCATTATTATGATCTTCTGTTCTAGTTTGTTCTGATTGTGTACTGGGGTTTAGACTTTTTAGTTCCTAGAGTTTGGTTCTGTGTTCCCTCTGTTTAGTGTCTGTACCGTGTCTCTGTGCATTTCCTGTTTTATTGTGAAGGTCCGTGTCTTCTGTTAGTGTGTTCAGTTTATGTTTTCCTGTCTCATCAGGTCAATTTGGTTCAGCTGTGTCTTCCTCCTGTTTGCCATTCCACGTTTCCCTCTGTGTGTATTTATACTGTGTGTCCTCGTGTGCTTGTTGCTGGTTCGTCTGTGTTCTTTCTCGGCATCATTCTGTGTCGTCCCCGCGTCTCCCTGCATCACCATTTAAGGGCTCAGGTTTGGTTTTTTTAGTATTTTCCAGTTTAGGTAGTGATGGGTAGATGAGGCCTCGTGAAGCGTTTCGGCACATTCCCCAAACTGCATCGACACTGCGTTGACACAGTGTTGCTGTTTTGCTCCATACTGACACCTGCTGGACCTTAAATATCATTGCAGGCAACTTACTTGAGACTCACAACAGACACTGAATCAATGACCTAGTCATACTTGTATACACTGTAAGGTATTGTATTTTCCATGGAATCATTTTATATCTTTTATATTGCAAATATTGTAGACATCTTTAAAATATATTGTGAATGACATTAAGTGAAAATTAAAATGAAAGTATTGTGAATGTAATATTACCCATTTGACTCAGAGTTTATTATAAATTTCTATTCAGAAAAATAAGTTTATCCAATGTTTTTGCATTCAGTCTATTGCGTTTTTTTTTTTGTTTTTTGACACCATTTCCCCAGCTTTGGAAAACTCACAGGCACAGATGAAGCTGGGGTACATAAAAACTGTAAAGCCAGGTGGAAAAGGTTCAGATAAGATGTCTTCCTGTTCCCCCAGTACGTTAAAGGATCCTCTGATCTTGGAATGTTTCTCTCCGACACTCTCCACAATACTGAGGGGTTGGCAGTCCTTTATAATAAAATTCAGGACTGCCTGGTCCAGAACAGTCTTGCTTGATTTGAAAATAATAAAACACACATTAATTTAAAAAAAAAAAAATGATGATAAAGCTGTTCAGTGTCTATATAGGCCTACCAGTGTTCATTCTGGGTGTGTTTGTCTCCTCATTTTCATGTTTGGCTCTGTAATGCCCAAACACTGAGGAGGTGCTTTTGTTTGTGTAAGAAACGCAGAGCAGATGCGACATTTAACCTGCATAAAATGAAATAAATAATTTACACTTCAAGTCACATTGCTGTTTTTCCTGTTCTGATAGATTACACTGAAACAAAGACAGACAAACAGTTACCTTATTTGCACTGAAAAGATCAAAATGATCCCGCACAGCAGAAACATTTCTTTTTCTTTCGGGCTCCATTTTGTTTTTGGAGAGATATGTTTTTGTTTTTTTTTAATCTTTGCGAGAGTAATTTTGTGTTTTTTGGTGGCGACTCATTCCGTTGGCAGACACGGATGCGGTACCTTTTAAACACAGTTTGGCGCGTTGGCAATGAGCGATACAGCAGCTGTATCGATCACGTGACTTTTTCTTAAAGCGACGCACGCACCGATACAGGCATCGCTAGGTGAGCTTGATACAAGCGTCGGTGCGTCAGTGTTGCTGGACCCATCACTAAGTTTAGGTTTGCTTAGTTTCCGTCCTTGCCTTTGCTGTTTCTGTTTGTTTCACCACTTTATGAATAAAACTCATTTGCATCTCAGCTGCCTGCATCTTGGGTCCTAATTCTCAGCCTCCACTCATCTGCCACAGCAGACCTGACAACAATAAACTCATAAGTAACTGATGTTTGTTTAAAATAATAATAAAGAGTATTTTACCAACCTGGTGAAGCATGAATCTGTAAGATAAGATAAGAATACTTTATTAATGTCAGAGGAAACTAAGTGGTCACAGTGGCTCAAAGACAGTAAGAACAGTAACTGACTAAACTAAATAATATAATATATCACAAAGTAAGAAAAAAAATTTACACAACACAAAGTAGAGAATTTCAATTTGGATGTAGCAGCTGCAAAAAGCAGCATTTCATCGTGCAGTCGATGGATGTTAGTAGCAGCAGGTATAGAGTATTGCACATTGAGATATGTACAGACACCAGTGTGTGCATGTGTGTTTCGATATGATGATGTATGTTGTAGAGTCTGACAGCAGCTGGAAGGAAAGATCTCCTAAATCTCTCCTTCACACTGTGGGTGCAGCAGCCTGTCACTGCAGGAGCTGCTCAGTGCTGTCAGAGTGACCTGCATGGGGTGGGAGGTGTTATCTAACAGGGATGACAGCTGAGCCACCATCCTGTCACTGACTACCTCCACTGGGTCATGAGGACGTCCCAGAACAGAGCTGGTCTTCTTCATCAGACTGTTCAGATTCTTTAAATTATAATTATTATGTTTAAATGTTACACTGATATTTTGTGTCATCAGATCAGAATGTATGTTTGAATAATTAAACAGAATATTGTAAATAAACTCTCTAATAAAGTATCTAATAGTGAAATGTTCATATTTTTATTTACAGGTTTGTAAAAACATGTCACATCGAATTAGTTTCATTAAATCAAAAACAAATTGTATTTCTGTCATTTCCAGCACATATACTGACCATTTCTCTTTGTGACTTGTGTGACTGATTCATAGACGTCAGCAGTACCTAAAGAAAAAAACAAGCCAGGCTCACATTAATCATTTTATTACAGTTACACTAAAGATCAGAGCAAAAACAGAAACACTGTGTGAGTCAAAACCAGGACTGTAAGATCTTTAAATGTTCTTTGAAAAACTGCTGAACACAAACTGAACCTAAGAAATGTTCATGCTAATGGAGATTTAATAAAAGTCAATATTAATAATGATAATAAAGATCAGTTTAAATACTGACCATGTTGAAGAGAGTCGTACACATGAGTTTCATCCTGGTTGACTCCATGATTTGTGGAGGAGCCCGGACTGTGACTCTCAGACTGGATCGACCTAAAACATGAAATAAACACAATAAACTCAAAAGTAACTGATGTTTGTTTAAAATAATAATAAAAAGTATTTTACCAACCTGGTGAAGCAGGAATCTGTGAAAGAGACAAATGTTATTACACATGTTTGTCATGTATAAATTGTTCCACTGATATTTAGTGTCATGAGATCAGAATACATGTATATGTGTGAATAATTAAAGTGTATGTAGTAAATAAACTCTCTAATACAGCATGAAAAGAAGAGGCTCTTACACTTGGACTGTCTGCAGCGATACAACAAGAGCAGGAGAATAATAATGAGAGAGACTCCACAAACCAGTCCAACCATCAACCACACAGGAGATGAACTGCGTCCAGTTACTGTAACAACAAACAATAATTAATTATTAATAATATGTAAAAGAAGCATTCTGAGAGCACAAATCTCTGCTAAGGCAGCTCACTCTGTTGACAAATAAGTCCAAAGGCAGATTTGTTTCAACATGACAACAAAGGCAGATGTGAAATGTAAAAGTGAGGTCAGAGGTCAAACAAATGATATTTTAAATCTTTATACAGTATTTTCTATATGTTGACAAGACACAGCACCTTTGTAAGAATCATAGTTTCTGTGTTATAAGGATTTTTATTGAGTCATAAAGTTGACCTTGAAGACCTCGGTGGATGTGAGCCAAATGTTAATGGATAGTTAACATGACTGCAGCTCGTCAGTGAGGTAACCAGGCAGGTCTGCTGGGATCCTTTCTAGGAAAATAAGATTTGTATGCTAACAGATTTTCCCCTTGTTTCAGTTCCTTCCTGCTTCAAGATTCGTTTTCATGCCATCATTCACCTCCAGTCAGACGCCTGCCACCTTGGATCATTACCCCCCTATTCACCACCACTGCTGCCCCCTCAGAGCCTCTTCCTCACTTGCCTGCCTGCCCATCCTTCAGCAGTTTCCACAGACCTCTGCCTTCATCCACTAAACCCAGCTAGTCTGGACTCCAAGTAAGTCATTGTTGCTGCACTTTATGAACACTCTCTGTCTTGTCACATTCCCTCTCAGATTTCCTGCCCTAACTGCTCTCTCCTCTCCCACAGATCTGTCGCCCTCACGCTGTTATGTCCGCTCCTCTGGCCTGTCTCTCTCACCTCAGTTAAGATGTTTTTGTAGGACTCGCTCCTTAAGTTTAGGTTCATTTATGTTTTGTTCTTGTTGACCAAGTCGAAGCTCACAATCTGTTGTGTTAAATGAATTATCCTTTGTTTGATTAAAGAAACTTTGACTGATTACATCCTCTGCTGTTTTCACCTGAGTCCCACACATGAGTCCTGAATCACAACGATATTAAACCTGACAATATAGAGATATTACATAATAGTTTTATAAAAGTTCTGACTAAATAGACTCAGGTGGCTTCAAACATTTAAAGAGATATGATGTTATTTCTCAGTCATGAAACTCATTTACAGAAACACATGAAATGTTTCTGCTCACCTTTAACTGACATCCAGCTCTGTGCTGACTCTCTTCCTGAGTACTGACACTTGTAGAAACCTTCATCAGACTTTGACACTGCAGAGATCTTCAGCTCCCCTCGGGTATCATTTTGAATAAGTTTGTCATTGTGATAGAAAAACACATTGGAAAGTATTTTTTGTGTTTTCAAACTGCAGCTCAGACTAACAGAAGCTCCCTCAGTCACAGGATGAACAGGACTCACCAGGATAGGACCATTACCATCATCTGTGAAAATAAAACAAACATATTGTTTCAGTCAGACCAGCTGATGCAAACCTTTGAGAAAAAGCTGTGAGTCGTGTCTCTTGATCTACATGCAGACCTGGTTTTCTGAGTGATTATGAGGACTGGAAATATAGTTGGGATGTTCCCTGCAGGAGTCAAATTATTGACGGTGACGTTATTGAATGGTTAAAGGTGAAATTGTAAATGTTTGTATGTTTGTGTTATTTTGCATGACGTGTTTCCCAAATTTCTCTGAATTGAGACATTAAAAGTTCATCTAATGTGACGACAGAGATGTTGAGCTTTTTTGAGTTTTATTCTGACAGAGAAAATAAAAAATACTGTTGGCAAATTATGACAAACTGGATTATGAAAGAATCGAGAGAAATTAGACCAACAACCAAGAATATTTTGATGCTTCGTTGCCTGAAATTGTCTGAAATTCTCATTTTTGTTTGTGTTGCCACATAGAATTTCTTCACATACAGCAAAGCTGGGAAAAATGTTCATGTGACGTCTAAATCACTCAGATCCAAGAAGTAAATGTATAATAACATACTCTGTACAGTGATGTTGACTGCACTGCTGAACTCTCCTGATCCAGACTCACACCAGTACACTCCAGTATCTGACTTTGATGTGTTGATGTTACATGTGGATCCAGTCATCATTCTCCTACAGTCAGAGAGTCGGCCGTCCTCAGAGAACTTCCTCACTCTCCACTCAGTGAAGTTTCCCTCACAGGTCAGTGAGACAGAGTCAGAGGTGAAGTGTTGCACTCTGTCAGGACTCACTGTGAGAGACGCTGCTGAATGAACATCTGGAAACAACATGCAGTGAAGAGACAAAGCTCACAGATGTTAGGATTCAAAATATCACAGTGGAAATATTTGTTTGCTTGAAGCTTTTGTTTTGAAAATCAAATTTAATAGTTCAATATGATAAAGTGTTTGTTTGGTGAGACACTGAGTCTGACAACAAGCCCTGAATCACACAGACAGTCAAATCAATGGAAAACAAAGGAGCCGAATACTGACATGTTTAAGATGATCTAACCCACATGCTTTATCTGCTGGCAGCTCATGTAGAGCTTGGTACACGTCATGTGATATCATGAGCTTTGAGTCATCACTCTCAGCATTATCCACCTGATACAGATCACTCTGAACACACTTCAGTCATTTGCTGTCATGTTTCTGTCATAATTCTGTGATATTGTCTGTTTCACAGATTCCTTCTACAGTGAGATATTTTGCAGCAGCAGGACCAAAACTAAAAACCTTTGAAGTATATTGTCAGGGCTCTGTGTGCGGGCAGGTGGAGATGTAGATCCAAGTGCAGGACTCTGAGACGGAAATGTAACTGAAAACCACAGCTTTATTGCCGGCACCAACAAAACAGAAACCAAACATGAAAACACTAACTGGAACACACAGGCAGGATCTGAGGGTACGACGCGACACTGGGTTGAGGAAAACACAGGGCTTAAATACACAGGGTAGTAATGAGGGAATGGGCAACAGAAGGGAGACACAGCTGGGAGAGATGAGGGCTAACGAGACGGGGGAACCAAGCTGCACACACTAACATAAGACAAAGACTTTCACAATAAAACAGGAAACATGAATTACTAAACAAGAACGCAGACTCGACACAGAGACAGAAAATAACACATGGAACTCAAACAATACATGAAACCACAAATCCTTAAGCACGGATAAACAGAAACTAATAATAATAATAAATAATAATCATCAATCATCATCATCACTACAAGAGAATAAGAAAACAATCCATAAAGCAGAATTAAACCAAAATATAATAAACTCAAAATACTGGGTCCAACGCACCCAGCACCGTGACAGTACCCCCCCTCTAAGGGCTGCCCCCTGACAGCCCTAAACAAAAAAAAAAAAAGCCAGGGCTCGCAAAATCTCTGGTAGCCCTTCGGGCAGGCACTCTTCAGTTTTTGGTAGCCCAATATAAATTTAAGTAGCCTGAAAAAAAAAAAAAAAAAAAAAAAAAAAGCAATTTTTTAATGTTCTGTTTCCTTTACAATATTATACATTAAAGTATAATATTATAACGGAAACAAATTTATCAGAAAATTGTTAAAATACAAATCACAACAACTGTATAAAAATTACAATCATCAACTCAAATACTTGTTTCTAATTGAACAGAAATTTCTATGAACTTGTAAGAACATGAATCAGTCTGTGTCAGATCCTGAATCTGAAATTTCCACTGAAGTCAAGGGTAAGAGGTGAGTGGAACCAAGATCGAGGCCATTTGCTTTTTGAAATTTGCAAAAACTGCTAAATTTGGCCAATGGTGGTTCAGTCTTTGCAACATAGTACGCTTTTGAAAGATTTTTCAGGACTTCTGCTTGGTTTATTTTTTGCAATTGCTGTTGTTCTGGGAAAGATATTGCAGACTGGGCAATAATGCATTTCTTGCATTTCTCATGGGGTCTTTCTTCAAATTACTGGTCCCAGTTACAAAGGCGCTTGTCGACTCAAATGAAATGAAACTCACGACACACCCGGCAGAACATTATGTTATTTAGCTCGTCATATTCCAGCCACATAAATTCTTTTGTCCATGAAACCAAAAAAGCTGAGCTTTCTTTTTGCCTCATAGTCTGATTTGTCATAACTTTTCCGTTTTGTGGTAGGCTTTTATTTGGCTGTGCCTTCTTCACCCTGACCTGTCTTATTTGGCTCAGCAGAACTAAAATACCTGCGTAAATCCTGCTGCTTTTACACACGTACTTACATAACGGTCAGCGATTCTCTGCGCAATCAACCTCTCACATGTTTAAGCTTGCTGTGGGAGATTTCACTTGTCACGTTTGAATAGTAAGCTAATGAGTGATAAGACAATGTCAGAGGAATTGGTGCGCAATTAATCCTCACTCACCAATCAGTGCTGCCGCTCTCTACACACTGTTCGTGCGATCGCAAAGTGAAAGTGAAAGCAAAAAACAAGCACAAATTCAAACGCGATTTCAATATGTCACATAATGACAGTGGCTCATCGATGCCAATAACATAATTACTCAGCTACATTTGCGAAAGAAAATGCAAAACCATTGACACATTTTTTCTTCCTATGATAGCCCGACCGGCAGGGCTGAGATGGATTTTGGTAGCCCGACTGGAAAAATTGCTAGCCCCGGGACGTCGGGCTAGCGATTTTGCGAGCCCTGAAAGCACAACAAAACAAAGCACCAGGCCAGGGCGGGCGGAGGGGGTCCAGGACGGAGGGATAGAAACCAAACAAAAAAAAAAAAAAACCACACAAGCAGCACAAGAGTCCAAAAACACAGGAAAACACATCAAAAACAAAACGAAACTAGAGCTCAAGAGTCCATGAAAAGTTCAGGGAGTCGACCCGGAGGTTGACAGCACAAAAGCCAAAACAGTTCTGGAGGCCAGCCGTGCGGACAGCAACGGCGGGCGAACAGTTCTGGAGGCCGACCGTGCACACGGCAACGGCGCAGGCAAAACCAATCAGGAGGCCAACCACTTGGAAGGCAGTGGCGGCCACCGAGCAGGTCCGGAGGTCGGCCGCGATGCCAGCGACGGCGATGAACTCTTTCCGGAGGCAGTCCCCGACGGTCATGATGCCAACTTAGAGGCCTGGAAAATGGCCGGCAGAGGCGAGGCGGAACAGGCCGAGCTGGCTCTGACGGCGGTGTTGCAACCACAGGGCCGGGCGAGGCAGGGCCGGGGCTGAAGCTGGACCAGGCGAAGGTGTGGATGAAGACGCAGAGGCCGGACCTGACGGCAGCGCGACCTGACGGCAGCGGTGATGTAGAAGTCGCGGGGGATGAGTCAGTAGGTGGCGGCTGAACAAACTTCCCCGGACCGTCAGCAGAATGAAGATGTGTTTGCTAGGTCCTCCAGGACCCCCAGCAGACGAGGCATGAGGCTGGCTGGGTTCTCCCGAACCCCCAGCTGACGAAACTTTAGGCTGGACGGGCTCCTCGGGCCCTCCAGATGGAGCAGATGCAGGACCAGAGGCAATTGGGACCCCTGGCTGAGGGTGACGATGAGTGGCTGACTGAGCAGATGACGAAGCTAATGATTCCTCTACTAACTGCGCTACTGACTGGGTTATGGACTGTAACAAAGCTTGCAGAAAATCCGATTGTGGTAGCGACTGAGCTACGGGTGACTGAATTTGCAATGAAAGTGGCGGTGGAGTTGGTGACTGGGCGGCTACCTGGGCTACAGGCGGCTGCTGAGCAGGGGACACTGGGCTACAGGCGGCTGCTGAGCAGGGGACACTGGGCTACAGGCGGCTGCTGAGCAGGTAACTGAGCTGAAAGCGGACGGGCAGCTGACTGAATAAACATAGCCCCAGAATAAACAGTTCCAGACGAAACAGTCTTAACTCCTGGATCTGAAAGAACATCAGGAGCACAGTCTTTTGAACCAATGGGAAAATAATCGTTCTTAAAACGAGAACTTTTATTTTCCCGAACCGGAGAAACACGAGCTGTAGTGTTCATGAAGCTGGCGTTCGCAGCTTTGGGGGAAAAGGCGAATGAAGGGAGACTCTGTCACTCACCCTAGGCGGTTGTTTGAGATGAATCCCAGGCTCCTGCTGAAGCTGTGAGTGCTGGCGGCGCGCTCGCTGCCTCCCTGTTGAAGATGGAGCGGCGCTGGTGGAATGTGACAAGAGAAGACTCTGCTGTGGCTGCTCCTGCGGTGATGTGGAAACGCTGGGTGAGTCGGGTGGCACAATAATGTTCCCTAACATTTTGTAGAACGCCTGAGCAGGCGTAAGCTGGTTGCTTGCAGGCTCGTAGTAATCCTCCCGGGACCGGCTGGACCGTTTTCTGCGAGACCGCGGAGGAAGCAGAAGAGTGGGCCGAAGGGTAGGCTGCTAGCGAGGAACAGCAGCACGGAGGCCCTCCAAGCGCTAGCCGGGTCCCGTCAAAACGGGAGCTGCGCTTCCACAGTGAGTCCGCTGGATCCATTACTGGTCGCGTCGTTCTGTCAGGGCTCTGTGTGCGGGCAGGTGGAGATGTGGATCCAAGTGCAGGACTCTGAGACGGAAATGTAACTGAAAACCACAGCTTTATTGCTGGCACCAACAAAACAGAAACCAAACATGAAAACACTAACTGGAACACACAGGCAGGATCTGAGGCTACGACGCAACACTGGGTTGAGGAAAACACAGGGCTTAAATACACAGGGTAGTAATGAGGGAATGGGCAACAGAAGGGAGACACAGCTGGGAGAGATGAGGGCTAACGAGACGGGGGAACCAAGCTGCACACACTAACATAAGACAAAGACTTTCACAATAAAACAGGAAACATGAATTACTAAACAAGAACGCAGACTCGACACTGAGAGACAGAAAATAACACATGGAACTCAAACAATACATGAAACCACAAATCCTTAAGCACAGATAAACAGAAACAAGAAACTAATAATAATCATCATCACTACAAGAGAATAAGAAAACAATCCATGAAGCAGAATTAAACCAAAATATAATAAACTCAAAATACTGGGTCCAACGCACCCAGCACCGTGACATATATTTAAATGAACAATAACAGCAGCTGTTATTTGTGACGTCTTCTTCTAGCGTCCATCTGTAGTCAGTGTTTTTCTTGTATTTGTCAGAGCTGTTAACCTGCCTGCTGACATCTTTGTTTCTTTATTAACTATATTTGACTTTTTTATCTGAACACCTACCTGAGCACTAAACAAAGAGTCTTAACTGTGTAAATCCTGTCTGTGCACTAAGTAAAAATAATCAGTACAAACAGTAACATGAGTTTAAATATCAAAGTAAAAGTATTCAAAGAGAAAATATTTAAAATCTCATAGATGTCTTTTGTTTTTCATGTTATCACATTAAATAAAATTGAGCAATAAGAAAAGGAAACAAAGAAATTCAGTTTGGTTTGATCACAGAGAGAAAGGAAAATATTCAGTTCAGTTCTTCTTTTGTGGAGTTTTAATGTACACAGACATCAATGGTTGTCATGGAGATGAGATTTTAATGGTCTAAATGGTGGTGAATAAAAATGATGACCTAACATGAGCTCATTGAGAGGACAGAGAGAAACAAACTGACCTGCAGACCAGACAAACTTTGGTTGACTGTGATCAGTGTGATACTCTGGGTCTCCTCTTCCAGCTCTGCACACATATCCTGCTGTGTGTGTCTGTCCATGAATGATGTAGGAGTCCTGTGCAGTCCCACTGCCATCAGGTAGCAGCTCATAACTGGAGGATTTCTCTGATAGATCAGGAACAGCTTTATACCAGTAGAAGCTCCATCCTGCAGACGGATGTTCAACCTGACAGTTCAGAGTTACTGAGGCTCCAGGACTCAGCCATGATGGAGACACAGTGAGGACAGGACGGGGTTTATCTGTTCAACAAAGATTTTCTCTCAGTGAACATGTAGTACAGTCTCTGAACAGTGAGCTCAGTTTATACAAAGAATAATAATCTCAGTCTATATGAACAGAAACACATTTTACAAAGTGTTCAAACAGCTTAAAGCAAATATGACTTACTGTCAGAAACTGTCAGTGTGACTGAATCACTCCACTCATTTGTGTTATTCTGTGAACTTTTCATTCTGCCCTTACAGCGATAGTTTCCACTGTTGGATGATGAAGCAGATCTAATCCTGTATTCATTTTGATTTGGAGGTTTTATGGTGCTGTTTGTTTCCCACTCATAATCCCACTCAGTGTCTCCTCCATGGATCTCACATCTGACAGTGATCGTCTCTCCTCTGTATATCTCAGACCAGTTTGGATACAGAGTCACAACAGGCCTGTTTGACACTGTTAATGTTCAAGAAAGTACAATAAAAACACGTGAAAGACAAAAGGTTCAGTTACCATCAGATGTAGTGCTTTGTAGGAAGTTACATTTAAACTCACCAGTTGTGTCAATCCTGACTGACTCACTGTCCTCTGTGTAGTAAACTGGTTCTCCTCTTCCTCCTCTGCAGCTGTAGAGTCCTCCCTCTGAGACACTGATTAGTCCATTTGTCAAAGCTTCATAAGATTTCCCATCTCTGTACCAGTAGTATTTCCATCCAGATGATGATGATGATGATGATGATGATGGGCTCACAGAGCAGGTCAGGGTCACACTGCCCCCTACTGGAACAGCTGTCCTATCAGCTCTCAGTTCAGCCTTTGGTTTCGCTGCAGTTCAGTTTAGAACAAGAACATAAAAGTAAAAATGACTGAATCAGAACAATTTAAAGAACTGCATGGAAATATGTAAATAATCAAATATCATGAAACCTTAATGGTGAAGATAAAACAAACTGTGTCACACATGATTCTATTCTGCATTTTTGTTTTGATGAGAACAGTGACTTTTTAAAATATGTACTTGTGTGTATTTACAGTTAATTACATGTTATGTCCTTGTTTTCTTTACTCAATCTGATGTTGAAGCCTCTGATAGATAAGATGAGACCTAGTAAGTGTGTTTTATATTCTTTTGCTGTGGAAGCTGACATTTCCTGTCGCACAGATGTCTTTAGGCCACAATAATAAGCACGGTGAACTTCACCGCTGCCATTACAGGAGGCAGTTTGGATGTGATTTCCAGCTGAGCTGTTAGGAATGCTGGAATAAGACTTCAGTGTTTGTGTTGCAAAACAGATCAGGTTTATTAGCCGAGTTCAGATCTCGGAACTGAAATCTGAGACTGTTGAACCTCGATGGTGATCCAAGCCTAGCAGATCTGAACTTCCACTAAAATCTTCTGTTCCTGCTGGATCAACTCATATTCCAGAGATCAGGAAACTGACTCACACTTCTGAACTGTGACACGACTCCACCATAATCTCTGTTACTGCGACACACAGAGGACTTAATCCAAGAACTGATTCCACACCAGACTGTGACTGTGAAAGGTTTTCTCTGTAAATCTGTGGACAGCTGATTTTGTGCTTTCAGTGTTGTAATTCCATTCATAGTGTTGGTGTTGTACTGGTAACTCACTGTGTTACTGATTATAACTAACCAGCCACTCTGCAGGTCTAGTGAGTGAACTGAGTCGACTTAAATTGATCAAAGTTTGAAGAGCAGCTGAAAGAAAGCTGGTTAACCCTAAAGGAGCTAACACAGGTTAACTTGTAGTTAACACAGATAAGAGTTCAAACTAACCTGAACTAGACAGAGAGAGATATTTTTACATATTGTTGTTTAATTTTATTGAAATATTTTATTCTGGTTTTCGGATGCATAAATTAATGTAAACTGGAAACTGGTTGTATATTTCCGTGTCTTCTGTTTCCCACCTACAAGTTCAAAGTTCACCCTGGTCCTGGTATGTATTATTGGTTATTGGTTGGTATTTTATTTTTATTTTAATTTTGTTTTATCTTTAGTGAAGTAGTGAGTTTTTCCATGTACCGTGAATGCACCGCTGCACTGCTCATGTTAACTTTCTTTCAGTGCAGCTGTCTGCACGCAGCAAGGTGACTTTCTCTGTATATTGCACTGTGTTAAAAGGGTAAAAGAACTCCATGAAACGTAGTTTTGAGCACTGATTTTGTTTTGCAGATGCACGAAACTGCTGTGGTGGGGTGGCTGTAGCTCAGGAGGTAGAGCGGGTCAGCTGCTGATCGGAGGTTGGTGGTTCGATCCCTGGGTCCCCTAGTTTGCATGCCAAATATCCTTGGGCAAGATACTTATGGCGTATGAATGCGTATGATTGATAGTTAGAAAGCACTTAACATATAGATAGTAGTGCTTGTGTGAATGGGTGTGTTGTATAGAGCGCTTTGAGAACTCCAGGAGAGTAGAAAGAACCAGTCCATGTACCATGTGGAACTTGCAATCCTGTAACGTGTTGAGCTACAGAGTTAATGTATTGTGTGAGAAATACATGAACTCTGGTGAGTCTCGAATTGTGCAAATTAAATTGTGATTCACAGTAGAGATGGACCGATCCGATATTACGTATCGGTATCGGTCCCATACTGACGTAAATTACTGGATCGGATATCGGAGAGAAATAAAAAATGTAATCCGATCCATTAAATATCAAAAAAGCACCTCACAAAACTTGCGACATGGCGTAACTCGCCTCATAACTGTAGCATGTTGCAGCAGTATGCCTCACGTGATAGAGCGGCTGTGTGTATTTGTAGCCTCGCTACCAAACCAGCATTTCATCTCCGATGAAGTTATCCCAGAGAGAAGTAAAGCAAGTGTGTAAGTTCATCTCTGAATGTTTGTAAAGCATTCCCACGTTAAGCTTAACAACCGATATATGTAGCGACTGCCTCTTCTCTCTCCCTCCCTCTCCTGCTGCTACTTCAATCATGAAACTGATTAATGATCAGCTGATCGGCTTTTCTGTCGCGAGTCCGTCTCTCTTCTTTGTTTTTGGCCCACTTTGCACCAGAAAGAGGAAACCAGCGGCTGAACAACAGCAGCACGTTTAAGCTTGATAAGCTGTTGTTAGAATTTATTTTATATTACTTTCTACACCAGGATCCTTTTCTACGTAGCTGACGGCTGGTAACTGTGCAGGGGCGGATCTAGCAAAGTTTAGCCAGGGGGGCGGATAGGGCATGAACAGGGAAAAGGGGGCACAAAGACATACTTTTCTTTCTTATTCTCATTTAAAATGTCTAGCTTTTAATAAATAATTATCTGAATCTTACACCCAAAGTTTTAATCTGATGTAAAATATATAGAAGTCCATTACTGTATATAGTAACTGTTAAGTCTAATATACCCTAGTAAGCTATAGTACTTTTTCCTTTGGGAAGATACCATCTGTGCAGTCTGCAGTTCTGTTGAAGAAAGATGTTGAATCTATTTAATTATTCTTGAAAAATAATTTAATTCTGTGCATTTTTTTTCACACTGCATCAAATTCACAGTCCCGTTTCTAACTTATCAAATTTATAAAACTTTATAAAACAGCTTCTATGTGATTGTAGAAGCTGTTAACGATGTCTTAGATGTGTTAGCCCTGTGAAAAGTATGCTAGTGTACCCACATGTGCTACCTTTGCAGGCGCAAGTGTTGCATTTTGAGGAGAATTTGATTTTGAGGAAAGAAAAGGTAAATTTGAGTGAACAAAATTAATTGCTGCGTGCAAAAATGTATTTCAGTGTTTGCAATTATACACACACACACACACACACACACACAATAGCAGCCCCCTTTTGCTCTGTTTTTGCATTTGCGTTTGCTCGCAATGTGTTGCTTACGCTTCTCAACATTTCTGCCCCTGTGCATTCAACTTCGATATATTTGTGCCACAAAACCAGCCAATCACAGACTTGGATGCAAAATATTCTGATTGGCTGTTTTGTTCTTCAATCAGCTCGAAATAACGAAATGCAATATCCCAGAATGCATTTCGTCCAAAACTCAAACGAGGCAGTGAAATATTACTCTTTCTGGATCACAAAACAAACTTTTGAGATATTTTCAGGCGAGAATGGTGCTGTGTAAACTTCAAACATCTGCTCGATTTATTAAGACGTCACATATTTGCAACAGTGCTCTAACGTTTTCAGAGATGCCTGTTACCCACCAGCTGACCGGCTGGTCAAGGCTCCCGGCACATCGTTTTTTGTAGCTCATTCCCAGTCAATATCTTAAACTCCGCCACTCTGCGTTCTTCTGCCACTGCCTCGTTTGAGTTTTGGATGAAATGCATTCTGGGATATTTGCCTGGGTTTAGCTACAGCAGCTAGTGAGCTGATTGGAGACCAAAACAGCCAATCAGAATTTTTTGCATCCAAGTCTGTGATTGGTTGGTTTTGTGGCACAAATATAAAAGCATACAGAAAGAGTTGAACGTGCAGGGGTAGAAATGTTGAGAGCGCAAGCAACACATTGCAAGCAGGTCCGCGATCTGAGCAAGAGCAAATGCAAAAACTGAGCGAGAAGGGCTGCTGTTGTGTGTGTATATGGACAATTGCAAAATTATGGATATGGATAATTGCAAACACTGAAATGAAGCAGCAATAAATCTTTGTTCATTCAAATTTAGCTTATCTTCGCTCAAAATAAATTTCTCTTCCAAATGCAACACTTGCACTTGCAAAAATCTTTTATACGTGTGCTTAAAATAGTGGCACAAAAATAACGCCATAGCTTACATGTGAGGTTTTAACTAACTCACCATTTGAAACACTTTTTATGGTTTATTCGATTTGCACTGAAATGTATTTTTGTCGTTGGTATATTGGTATTGGCCAGTAGGGATGGGTACCGATATGGGTTCTGACAAAAAAATTAAAATATTTACGTTTAAGCACCGGCAGGTTTCAAAAGTAAAGGTTTGGCACCGGATAAAACCTAAATGATACCCATCCCTATTGGCCAGTAAGAACTGTATAGATGATATCTAAAGAAAAAATATAACACTTAGAGGAATTTGATTTTACTCTTTTTAATTCATACAAATGAGATACAGGGAAAATTAGTCGGTAGCAGGGCCTTTTTTAGCCAATTTCTGGGGGTGCTGAAACAAAATTTCCTTTTCCTTTTTTTTTTTTTTTTTTTACAATATTTGCTGTTTGTTTGACACACTACTAAAAATATAAAAACCATACAGTACTTGGTTGAGACGTAATATTTTAACAACAAAAGTATAGATACCCCCCCTCTCCCAAAATGGTTTGTTCCAGCTCGCCTCTCCCCTACTCTGGCTCTAGCGCCCTTTCTGCCAAACCGATGGTGGCTGAGACGCAGCGGAGCGGAGGTGTGAGTGTCTGGCTTAAAACAGGACATATTAGCTGCATTTAACCATCAGTTACTCTTTATATAGTTAGGTAGGAGTCAGACCATGTTTCTTTTTAGCTGAAAAACATTACACCCAGGTAACCTGCAGTGTTGAAAACGTGTTTCCTGACGATGTTTGCTACCCTACAATCCGTCCTGCTCTGTAGTAAAATCAGCGACATTTGACCGTCCTGCTGCTCCCATTGAAATGTATACAGCCTATTTAAAATCTAAAACTTAAAATTGTCTGTAGCCTGCTGTTGTTACCACTGTCCTGTTTGAAATGGATACTAACTAGCTAACTGACTGGGTGCCCATTAACCTTATAACTCCTGTTGTGTGTGTGTGTGTGTGTGTGTGTGTACAGAGAGACAGCCAGGTTCATAGGCTCTCTTATGATATCGGGCTCTCTATTGTTTTGGGTCCACGTGCGCTCTCGTGACCAGCGCTCCCGTACCTGCGCTCAACGCAGGGTCACGTAGCCACTCTCTAAGGCCTTCTGTACTCACTGTTCGTGTTGTTTTCGTTCACGGGAAGAGTCTCGGTATCCCGTCAATCGCCATCCATCCCGAGGGGAGCCCAGACGCAAACTTCCCGGCCTGGTGACAAAGTAGCACCGGGGCTTTCCGTCAATCACGTTGCGGTGGCGTCCTCTCCCTCTCCTCGCGGTGGATGTGATGTTTTAGGCTCCGGCTCGGAGGACCAAATAAATGTTGGGTCTAAAGTCAGACCCGGCTGACTCCAGGACTTATTCCCGTGAAAGAAAAACAAGGCAACAGCGATCGATCGTTTTCACTTGCAAGGGAGGTATCATCTGTGTCTAACACGAAAATGACCCCGACTCTGACCTCCTCCTGCTGCCTTTTTATTGCGAGACAGTTCACACAAAACACGTCATAGCAAAGTAACGCCCACTTGGTTCTAAGACATAGGCATTGTATGTATATGTGTGAACTTCTGTATGTAAGTAAGAATGTGTATGTGTATGTGTGTGTGTGTGTGTGTGTGTGTGTGTGTACAGAGAGACAGCCAGGTTCATAATGGATATTAGGACGTTTTCAACAAAAAAAGGAGCCACATTCAGGTACAAGTGTAAAATCAAATGATCCATCAATCAAGAATAATGTTGGATCAGTGTTTCAATATTTATATCTTTTATTAGATGTTCATGTGGTTTGGTTATTTGCCTTTTGGTTGAAAGTACACTGAGAGAGGACTTCTTGTTAGTGATCTTAATAGTATTTTTTTCATATTAATGTAATTTTTTAATCTAATTGAATCTATTTGTGTATGATTGTCAGTCCAAAGAGGGAGAGAGGAAAGAGGGGAACATGAGGAGAAAGTACAAGGTCAGGAAGAACCAGGTAAGAAAACAGACAGGGAACAGTGACAGGCAAAACAGAAACTGTTAAACTGATGAAGAGAAAAAACCTGATTTTACTCATACAGTCTGGAAGTTGTGTTCTCCTGATATTAAAGCTGTTATACAGAATCTGCAAAACAAACTGTGTTGAAACATTTTTTGAACATAACATTATCATTGATTGGGGAGATTAAAATTAATGATATATTTTTATGTGTTTCAGTCACAACTCTACTAAAACCTCAGGTAATAATAGATTGGGCCAACTTTTGGACCATCCAGTTGTCTGAGTGACTGCCGCAGTACGTACATCACATTTGTGCACTATCAGAAAGTGCCAAACGGAGCCCTGGTGGAGTGAGGAGCTGTAAAGAGAAGCAGATGCTCTGTTTATATTCTAAAGATGTTTTAAGCTTGTTTCAAAGATTCTGTACAGCAGCTTTAAATGTTTTCCACAAGCACACATACACTTATCAGTGTTTCTCAAACTTTTTACAGTGTGTACCACCTGATAAAAATGTCAAGCTCTCCCAAGTATCACTATGAAAGCATGAAACTCATAAATCTTACAACACAAAATTAGTATTAGTAAATTAGTCAAATTAATATCTGCAGTAAAGATTTCTTTCATACATTGTGTACATTGTACCATAGGCAAAGTTGCCCCAATTTTTATAATTTTTTTTTAATCAATATTTTGTACATTTCAAGGACTCTTCTGTTTTTGGAGTGTATTTTTATGTGTCTGTATTACATTAAACATAAACATTAAAAGTGAATCTCTGTCCAAAACATGCAGTCAGTTTTCTTTTTACTCACTGTAAGCATCATTCATTATTCTCCCAGTAATTAAGGTTAGAAATTTGCAGACTTGCACAGAGATGGTAAAATTATTATGATGAAAATGGAGACGAAGCTAACAGACGACGAGGACAAGGAAGCACCAAGGAGACAGTCAGAGAGAACTCGAAAATAGCGAGCTAACTTCCTGCTAACTTCTAACTTTGTTAAATTTAATACATTTTGTTTTCATCAATGCCTGGATGTTAAACGTAACTGTTACACCTGGTAAAGCAGTAACACTGATCATTTTATTAAAGATGATACAATTTAGACAGTTTTTAACTCTCAGTGATGCTGCAGTGTTCGTTTGACTTTGGGACCTGAAGTGGACGGAGGTTTGGAACCAGATTATTCTGCGAGGCTCCTGACTACGGCAGTAATGCTCCGACAATCCACCAAGCAATGCGGCTTCGTAGCTTACCATTTTTTGACAGATTTTTGAGCGCTGTGGACCACATAAAATCGGTTTGAGGTCAGTAAGCACAGCCAGAATTCATATATAAGGCGCACTGTTGATTTCTGAGAAAATTAAAGGATTTTAATAGTGTGTAAAATACAGTATACAGAAGAAAATAATATATCGCGATATATTTAACGTTACCGCACATGCTTCAAATTATACCATGATATGGATTTTTGCCCATATCGCCCAGTCCTAACCTGAATTAACAGACCAGTGTGTTCTGACAAACCATCCTACTTTGACAAACCGTCCTACCGTAAGTAGTTTATGCACATTTCTGCTGTCACAGAGTAATTCCAGCACAAATTTAAGTTGGTATGATGGTTTGCCACTTAACTTTGCCCATCAGAGTATGCTTGTAGCTCATAATTATAAAGCTAGGACGGTTTGGCACTTCATTTTACCCGTCAGAGTATTTTTCTGGCTAATATTCACAAAGGCAGGATGGTTCACCACATAATTTCGTGTTGTGCGCATGCGCAGAAACAAGGATGGTAGGATGGTTTGTCAGGTAGGATGGATTCCCAGAACACTGCGTCCAATAAAATGAGTCCATATTGTCGTCTGTAGTTCATAGTTCATTAAGTGAAAAACATGCAGTGTGTGTTGTTCATGAGACCAGACTCTTTAACTCAAACCTGAAACCTCTAAGATTCATTTCAATAATGGACAACATGTACGGCTCAAATTGTGGTCATAAGTATTTTGTACTTGTAAATCAAATGTGTATTTGTGAACTGAGTTTGGTTTTGTAACCTTGTAAATCAAAATATGTGAAAATTGTATGTTTGTGCATCTACAGATGAGAATGTGTGTGTGTGTGTGTGTGTGTGTGTGTGTGTGTGTAAAAAAGATGTGTTTGTATAAAAATATTTACACGAGTTACAATTTTTTGTTTAGGTCTGCTTACTGATACAAAGCAAAAACTATTTGTGATTTTATACTACACACAGTCATTTTGACCTGATTTTTCTTCCTTTCAGCTGATTGGTTAATGTCATATCAATCACAAATGTAACGATCCAATCAGAAAACAGATGGGTTTGGCTGCTTGGGGTGCTTTACTGAGCTTCAGGTCCTGGAAGGCTAATACAGTTTAGTGATGTGCGATACCACTGATTTCCTTTCCGATCTGATACCAAGTAAAATTCAGGGTGGTATCGACGATACTGATCCGATACTGATAGTTTGTACAAAAACTTAATGTTTCATTGTATTTCATAATGCAATATTTAATTGTATTACGTAATTGAAATCATATAGCTTCATAATGATTACAGGACATCAGACTACTTGTACTTATTGCTTAATATTGCAGAATAATCACATAGAAATAAAAAAAACTTGAAGTTGTGCTATTTGAGCATGTTGCTGCCTGAAGCACTAAAGGACTCCGCGAGAGACGTCTGTCTCGCCCTAGCAGCACCTGTCCCTCTCCTCCTCTTCAGTTTGCCTCAACATACGCTCTTAATATTCTGTGATATGATTTACTCTGAGGTTTTTGACGAGGTTAGTGGTGTTACCACAAAACCTCACTGTCTTGCCACATGTATCAAATACTGCATCTTGGCTTTTTGTGGAGGTAAAATACGTCCACACATCACTTTGTTTATGAACAGCCATTGTTGTGAGTGCACACGCCAGAGGCTGCAACGCATTTATACAGCCGTATTTTGCATATGACTATGAAAGGCACAAGAGGAAGTAGTTCCTCCCAATTTAGACAATCCGAATGATATAGTTTGTTTCCACTGTGTTCCTGTTAATGATAAACTACAAATTTACTCCGAAGTACTAAAATATTTTAATATGAGAATCGATTTTAGAACATAAATTACAGGTATCAGAAGAAATGATATTTCAATATCGATCCACACACCACTAATAAAGTTTAAAGCTGGAGGATCTCTCTATAAATATCCCATTCAAGCTAGGTCCATTAACTTTCGATAGCTGTTGAAATGATAAAGTTGTGGTATGTCAGTGGTTAGAAATACCATTATTATTTTAGGATTAGTTTAACACAAAGTCAGTGCTGACTTTGTGTTAAGGTTAGAAACATTGCTGTGAGTCACAGTGCGCAGCATACAGGACTTTTCACAGCAGACGCCGCATGCGCTACTAATGCTAAATGCTAACTAAAAGCAAAGGATCCAGAGTTTGTTGTGCTGCCACTGAGCTCTACCTGTACTAAATGCTCCTTGTAGTTTCTATCTCTGACTTTATGTCCTCTACTAGAGTTTGTGGTGTTTTATCTTTAATTGTTTAATAAAAACATGTATCACTAATTCATAACGAAGAAAGCTTTGTAACTCTCCCCACTAGTAAAGACAGCACTGCTTTCCCCCCGAGGTCCGCAGCACTGTTGAAAAGGCTCTGGAGGTCCCTGTGTAAGCACGTAAACCTGTGACACAAAAATCACCAAACTGGGACAAACACAGACTGTTTTCCTGTTCTGTAGAGCTGCACAGCAGAGAAGTTACTCTGATATGTTTTTTATCTTCACTGTGAGTGAAAAGTTGTTTTTCACGTTTTTTTTTGGTGTCAAACTGAAACCAAAATATTTTAGTGAGCAGCACAAAAGAATCAGCTACAAATCTGCAAGAAAGTGAGAGTTTTCACTTATTTTAACAAAACGAATTATCTGTACAGAACATCTCCAACTTACATGATACAGTCAGTCCAGTAATTTTACTCCAATATGTTAACAAATAGTCCCTTCTGCCCCGGCAGCTGTACAATCCACTGTCAGCTTCAGTAACTGTGATGATTCTGTATTCACTGGATGTTGGAGGTGTGTTTAACTTTACTGTATGATTACTGTATGTTGTTATAATTAAATTAAACGCTGTTTTATGCTACTTTGGATACAAGATTAAAAACAAAACCTGTAGTGTTGTTGAAATACAAAGTATTTTGTTGTGTTTTTGGATGAAACATTGTGTAGTATAAATTAAAATGAGTGAAATGTGTCCAACTTACATACTACAGTTAATGTGTCACTCCACTTCGTCCAGGAAAAGCTTCTTTTACCCCGGCAGCTGTATCCTCCACTGTCAGACTCAGTAACTGTGATTCTGTATTCACTGGATGTTGGAGGTGTGTTTAACTTGGCTGGTCTCCATTCATACGTCCACTGAGCTCCTTCACCTCCCTGAATCTCACATCTGACAGTGACTGTCTCACCGCTGTATATCTGAGGCCAAGGTGGCTGCAGGGTCACAGTGGGCTTAACGGGAACTGTTCAGATAAGAATGATCCAGTTAGGAGAGAAACATAAAAACTCTGCTCTTTATAACATAAGAGTGGAGTCATTGCAAAACAGCTGATTCACAGAGAAACAAGTTAAACATTTAAGAAAGTCACAACATAAAAATTTCAAACTGTAACACAATATTTTCAGTAAAATGTTAAAGGTAAAGTCTTTACTTTGCACATTTTTTGTTTAGATTCCAAAAAATTACAGATTATTTTTTCATGAGCTGACAGCAGATTAAGAAGACTGGAAGAAATTATCATGTGAGAAATTGTTACGGCACTAGCAGGGCCGCCTCCTGAGGTTGTCTGTGTGGGCGTGTCCGACCATCTCTCCTGCCTTAGCTCGTCTGGGATATTTGAAAAGGAGCTTCAAGTTGGATTTGATTATCTTGCTTTGTCACCTTTTGATAACCACAACTTCCCAGTTAAGTTAGGTGAGTGTCCAGCTGAGCTTCGTTTTAAGTTCTTCCTTCGGCTACTCTTTTATTATTTTGCCTTTCTTATCTTTGGAGTAATCCTGGGCGGGGATAAGTTCCCTGTTGGGGGTAGGCAATTCAGGGCTCCAGTCGCTGAAGCTTTGCCTTTCAAGTCGCCTCGAGCCCAGCACGCCCAGAAGATAGGTAGGTATAGTTTGGTGTGCTTAGGAACTGGGTAAGTTGTATTTGTTAATGTGTATGCAGCAAGAGGTGAGTTGGTCAGTTAAAGTAAGTTGTGTAGTTCACCATTAATGGGTTAATTATTGGGTAGTCTCTGAGTGAGTTGGCAGAGGGGTGTGGTTGTGTCTTAATTAGGGTGTGTTTTCTAACCCTTCTCCGGCCCCCAAAATGGATGATACAGCTATCAGTGCACAGGTGTCTAGAAGCTCGTTTGTAAGCAATAACATTCACCTGGTTCCAGTTTTCTGTGAATCCAGTGTTGAGAGCTTCTTCAGTGTGTTTGAAAGCATAGCAGCTGCATTATAGTGGCCTCAAGACGTGTGGGGGGTGATGTTGCTGTGTAAATTCACAGGTAAGGCTCAGGAAGCTTGTTCTGGTCTGTCTAGGCAGGACGGCCTAGTTTATGAAAAGATTAAAAGTGCCGTCCTCCAAGCCTACGAACTTGTACCTGAAGCCTATAGGCAGCATTTTCGAGGTTTGGAGTTGGCACAGGGTCAGTCCTATCTTGACTTCGTTAGGAACAAGGCGAAGCTTTTTGATAGGTGGTGCTCTGCAAGCCAGGTTATGACTTGGTCATTATGTGAGCTTGTGCTGGTAGAGGACTTTAAGAACGCAGTGCCTGAGTGTGTTGCTTGTTATTTAAGTGAACAGAGGGTTTCCACTTTACAGCAGGCTGCCATACTGGCAGATGAGTTTAAGCTAACTCATGAAACAAATGCTGTAGGACATGATATCCCTGTGCGCCATAGTACGTCTTGGAGAGCCAGAAGTGAGCAGCTAGAAAGGCTGAAAAAGTTGTGGTTTCAAGATGCAAACCAAAGCTGTGTTTCTTTTGCCACAAACCTGGCCATCTTGTTGCCAAATGTCTGAAACTAAAACAGAAAACTCACTCAAAGCAAAAAGAGCCTGCCTTAAGAACAGTTAGTTGTGGTTCTCAAACCGACAAGGTTGCCAGGCCTAGTAAAAGGCTAAACTTGGAGCACAATTGCTCAGTAGCGCCCTGTGGTCATGGTCAGAGGTCAACTAACCCTGAGCTGCCGCTGGTTGACCATTTCTCATGTCCTCAAAATGACCTGCAGGGGGACAGACTGTGCATAAAACCACCACTAAGACCTGCAACCCTGGCTAACAAACATGCCTGTACCGGTGACTTGAGGAATCGCCTGCAGAGTGTTTCAATAAGGCCCACTAGCTGTCTGCTGGGTTCTCCACATGTGATGCCTCAAAAAAGCCCTGGCTATCACATGGGACATTGTTTTGAAGGTCTGGGGCCACCCTCAGTCAGTATTTTGAACCCATTGAGATGGGATTGGCAGCTTCCACAGGCGATGCCTAACTGTTGCTATGGGGTTTGGTAGGTGGAAAGCCTGCAATTTGGTGATGAAACGGTTATGGACTTAATTGTTTTGGTTATCGTAATCATTTGACAAACCACGGGTTTGTATTTATGGGAGGGGGTGGGCCCTAGCAGGGCCGCCTCCTGAAGTTGTCTGTGTGGGCGTGTCCGACCATCTCTCCTGCCTTAGCTGCCACCTTTTTTCTTTTGTGCAGCTGACTCTGGTCAGTAATTAAAGGGATTTAAGCCCAGGGAAAGGTGAGCTCTGGGCTAGAGTGCCATGTGAATGGTTGCAGCTAGTGAGCTGTGTTTTTGCCGTTTGCAGCTAGTGAGCTGTGTTTTTGCCGTTTGCAGCTAGTGAGCTGTGTTTTTGCCGTTTGCAGCTAGTGAGCTGTGTTTTTGCCGTTTGCAGCTAGTGAGCTGTGTTTTTGCCGTTTGCAGCTAGTGAGCTGTCTGTGTCTGCAGCTAGTGAGCTGCTCTCTTTGATTTGCGTTACTTTATTGACCAACGCTTGAGTTTTGTTTGTTTCCTTAAATGGTGATAGCGGCTTGTCCGTCTCTTTTAGTTGAGCTACTTCAATAAAACTCTTTAATTTAACCCTTTTGCCTCCTTGACTCCTTTTTCTGACCCGGACACTTTCTGTTACTTCGCCCTCACCACCTAGACCGCTCAGGGGAACGTAACAGAAATGCTTTCTAAAAGTTCTGATGAGGTGATCATGTGAAACTGGTACAGTTGCTGATTTGGGACATTGGAGTGTGTCACACTTGTAGTTATTGTATAACAAACAGGTTCTTGTGGCTCTCACTGATTTTCCATGAACTGAACCTTAAACCACTGATCCACTAATGCAGGGGTGTCGAACTCCAGGCCTCGAGGGCCGGTGTCCTGCAGGTTTTAGATCTCACCCTGGGTCAACACACCTGAATCAAATGATTAGTTTATTACCAGGCCTCTGGAGAACGTCAAGCCATGTTGAGGAGGTAATTTAGCCATTTAAATCAGCTGTGTTTGATCAAGGACACATCTAAAACCTGCAGGACACTGGCCCTCGAGGCCTGGAGTTCGACACCTGTGCACTAATGGATCTGTTCTACACTGGAGGTTCTTCTAGCTGTAGTATCATTAAACATATTATGACACTCATGAACACCTTTATTTTTCATTAATTAAAATAAATAAATGCCATTAACAACAATTACAGGAAAGAATCTAAGTGGAACCTGTAATGTAGCAGAACAGTCTAATAAAATGAGGTTATATTGTAGTCAAACCTGAAACGTCGAGGAATTAATGTAAAAATGCTAAAAACAAAGGAAGTAACTGATCTGCAGTGATAAACTCCACATGTGCAGCCATGAGGTCAAGATGGGACAGACTGGGATTATTACATTTGGATTGAATTCTTCTATCAAACTAACAAAATATTTTCCAGATGTTTCACTGAGTGATTATTAAATATCTTTATAATGACACTAAAAGATATTTTAAACTACTTTTGATCCTAAACACAAAATAAACCTACAGTGCTGTTGAAAGAAAATGTTTTGTTTCATTGATGAAACATTGTTCAGTACAAATTAAAATATGTGAAATATGTCAAACTCACCTGTTACACTCAATGTGGTGCTAACACTCCACTCTGTCCAGGAAGAACTTCTTGTGGCCCGGCAGCTGTATCCTCCACCATCAGACTCAGTAACTCTGCTGATTGTATATACACTGGATGTTGGAGGTATGTTTTTCTGGCCTCGTCTCCATTCATACGTCCACTGAGCTCTTTCACCTCCATGAATCACACATCTCACAGTGACTGTCTCACCGATGTTTATCTGAGTCCAGGATGGCTGCAGGGTCACAGTGGGCTTAGGAGGAGCTGTTCAAATAGAAAATATCCCATCATCAGACTTAGAGAAATATAAAATGATCATTAAAGCTTTCCTGGTTTTATTGCTCTTGTTAGTGGTAATCACATTTTTTTTTTTTTTTTTTTTTTTTTATCCCAGTGACAATTTGACTGAAAATCAACAATAAAAAGGTTAATTAAAAAAATCAGATTAAACCTGGTAATTTGCTGATATTTAGAATCTACCAGCAGAGTGACTGAAAACAACCAGCTGTGCACAAATCTAAACTGTGCGACTGAACATCAACACAATATCATGTAAACAACTTCAGTCTCTCAGATTTTACATTGTAAAAAAGTTTTATACTCAAAAATCCCACTATTTACTTATTTCTACATCTTTACATTTGCATATTTATACATTTATGAACATATAATCCAGAGTTGTCAGTTGGCTGTGATCCTTCTGAATAACCTGAGACCTTACTTTCCTGTCGGGTATAAAATCCCTAACATATTATACACTATCAGTTTTACTTTAACTGTTTTTAACAAATTTAATTTTTACTTTTCTTTTTCACTGTTGTAAATATAAAAATTCCTGCGCAGTCTCATAGTGTAAGGCCCTATTTTCACTTTTTATCATGCTGCTCTAACACAACAATTTGCTTTGTGGATCAATAAAGTATCTATGTATCAGTATTGACCTGTTTAATGTGTGTCCTGTGTTGTAAACTGGCTGTGCTAACAGCTGGATTATTCACTCACATTAGGAACACCATGTAGAAAGAATTTAAGGACTGTTACGCCCCTCAACACAGAAACGCAAAGCAACATGGGAAAAGTGTGTAACGCACGCAAAAACCACACAGCTGCTGCTGAATTGAGGGTTTATTTTTACAAAGCTGAAAAAAAAGGAAAAGCCTCACAATAAACACAGCTGAGCCAGGAAGCTAAAAGCATCAGGGTCTCCGAGGCCAAAATAACAAACAAAAACTCTCCCCCTTCCTAGAAACAAAACACAGGGTAAAACTTCCCTGATCAAGAAAAGGAAGATGCAATGCCTGACCTTCCTGGCTGTCCACAAAACAGGAGAAAACTGGGTTAAACAAAAGTGGCAGAGAACCACTGCCTGCTTCCACTCTGCTGAAAACTGAAAACTCCACATGTGCAACAACTGAGCTGAATAAACTGGGATCATTACATTTGTGTTTCATTTTTTATGAAATTTACTGAATGTTTTTCAACTCCACATGCTTCTGTCACAGTCCGGGGTCGGGAACCAGTGTTTTGATTTTGTATTACAGTGGTCCCTCGCTATAACACGGTTCACCTTTCGCGGCCTCGCCGGGACCGTGAGTCATTTGGTACCGGGCAGCGAGAGTTGAGGCTGGAGTGTGAAATTTATCGTTTTCAGAGTTTTTATTGTTAACTCGGTTTCCCTGGATCTTTTCCTGGTTGTTATGAGTAAATTATGAGCTTTGCCGGTGTAGCCCGAGAATACCCCGAGATTGCCACAACAGCACTAAAAACCCTGTTGCCATTTCCGACCTCATAACTGTGTGAAGCGGAGTTTTCTGCAGTTACAGCTTCCAAAACAAAACTGCGGCGCAGACTGAGCAAAAGCAACACACTTCAGGTGTCACTGTCCCCCATTATGTCCAGGTGGGACCGGCTCGTTGCAGAGAAACAAGCACAGGGCTCTCACTGATTTAGCGTTATGGTGAATTATATATTTTCATGTAGTTTGTTTTTTTGGTAGTTTTGTGTCATATTTTGAAAGAAATATTTACGTGTTACCATAGCGATCAGAGAGCATCAAGCAGAGAGAGGATCTTACTCTCAGTGTTGTTGGCGCATTTCAGGAGGACGCTGCTAATAAAGTTACACAAGTACACAGTGAATTCATGCTTATTATTAAATTTACAAAATACCACAGTTTTTGTCTTGGTCGTATCATTTTAATTTGATGTATTTATCCGTGACACCTTAAAGGCCGGTCCGTGAAAATACTGTCTGACATTATCCGGTCCGTAGCGCAAGAAAGATTGCGATAAAGGACGCTGCTGTCCAGTACAGAATGCGTTCAGCTTGTCAAATTTACACAAATCTTTGATCGCTAGCAGTGTGACTCTGAATTTCACAGGTTTGCGGCCAACTTTTATTTCTACAGTCCATTCATCTGTTCGTGTCTGTGTTTTTGCATTTACAGCCCCAATGAACAGACTTGCCTGCTGATCCGTGGCTTCATCGGCGACAGTGTGCACTTTTCTCGATCTACACATTCTGGCAAAGTGATTCATTTTCCCGCAGTTCTTGCACTGTTTGCCATAAGCAGGGCATTGGCGTGATGCATGCTTAGTTCCACATCGTTTGCAATTAAACGTGCTTGCTTGGTCTTTGTCGTTCGGTTTCATCTTACCTTGTCTGTCTTTTTTGCATGTCTGCTTATGTCTCACTGCATCTACGTCTTTACTTTCATGTGCAGAGACTTGAGCATTGTGATCCTCCTCATGCATTTGCTTGATTTGAGCTTTAGTGGTTTCAGCTGCAACGCAAAGCTGAATTACTTTTTCGAGAGTAATGTCATCTTCTCTTAACAGCCTTTCTCTCATTGCATCCGATGTAATTCCACACACTACGCGATCTCTGATGAGGGATTCTTGCATTTGGACAACTCAGCTTTAGCTCCGTGATGTACTGGCTAATTGGCATATCCTCTTGCACACACGTGAAAAACTTGTACCTTTCATAGGTTATGTTCTTCTTTGGGTTACAGTATTCCTCAAATTTCTCCATTATTTTCGTCAGCTTATGCTCATCACCATTTTCCGCAAACGTGAAGGTATTGTACACTTCAACCGCCTCCTCTCCAGCAACGTGAAGAAATAGTGAAGACTGTACCTTGGGTGGCTTGCTAGCACCTCCTGTAGCCGCGAGATACAGCTCGAACCGTTGGCGAAACCGTCTCCAATTTTCCGAGAGGTTCCCCTGCAGCAAATCAAGTCCAGCTGGCGGCTTAAGCCCTTCCATGTGTGCGACACTCTTGTATAGCCTTATCAGTTCGCTCCTGACACCATGTTACGATATTAGTTCAGGGAGCAGACATGACACCGTCTTAGGTTTTAGCCATCACTTTTTTATTGTATCTCCACACCACCCTCCGGTGGCTTCACCATGAACTGCACCTTAAACAACAACTGTTCACTCATATCATGACAAAATGTTCATGCCTGTCTGAGAAAAGTGAATAAGTGTCTAGTGATGGGTTTTACAGCCTTAAAACATCTATAATAATTGTAAAAAATAAAGTTGGCTACTTCGCGGATTTCACCTATCGTGGATTATTTTTAGAATTTAACTCCTGACATAAACGAGGGAACACTGTGTTTTCTTGTTCCCCAGTCAGTCGTGTCCAGGGTTGGTATCGTCACTGATTTCTAGAAGTCGATTCGATTTGAATCGGGGAAATTTTGCCTCAGACAGTCAGAAATATTATAATTCTGATCACTTATCAGTACATATCCATATTTTTATATCTATAAAAACAAAGCTGACACTTGTGAGACTTTATCAAAGGTGTGAGCATCACAGAAGGTGCCTGCTCTCATTTACTGTTTTAGCTGTTTGGCGGTTGTCGAAATCTTGTGGTTTAACCTGAGATTCTGGCGTTTCGGACAAAATACATTTATATTTAAAAATCGATTCAGGATTTTAATGAATCATTATCATGTTATTCAAGCTAGAATTGATTTTAATCGGGAAATAGATCATCAAAACCCACCCTAGTCGTGTCTTTTGTCTCTCTGGTCTCTGTGCTCCGTGTTCCCTTTGTTCAGTATAGTCTGTGTCTGTGTTATACTTGCTGTTTTACTTTGACGGTCGCTTGTCCTTTGTCACTGTTTCTAGTTTTGCTTCACCCTGGTCTCGACTGTTCTCCCCTCATGTGTCTCATTCCCTCGTTTCTTCAGTGTATTTTAGACCTGTGTTTCTCTCTGTCAGTGTCACGTCGTCCCCTCACCATGCTGCGTGTTTCCGTGCTCCCTGAAATCTCTGTTGCTAGTTTACAGGTTTCCCAGTGTTTTTGTTATTAGTTCCCAGTTTTTAGTTTCATTTTGTTTTTGCAAGTTTTTTTCTTTTCGTGAAAATTATACCACTGCAATAAAGCAGCCTTTAAGTTCATTCCTCTGTTGATTGTTTTGTGTTTGTGTCCTACATCCTCCCTGCCACACAGCCGTAACAGTTTCACTGTGAGTGATTGCTGTGGATTTTATGTAAAACTTTAAAATTTGTTTTACGGTACTTTTGATACTAAAATAAGAACAAAGCCTGCAGTTTTATTGAATGACATGATATTTTGTTGTGTTTTTGCAATAAATATTGGGCAATAGAAATTTTTTAAAAAAAGGTGAAATATGCCCAACTTACATGACACAGTCAGTGTGATGGTATCACTCGACTCGGTCCAGAAAGAACCTCGTCTACCCCGGCAACTGTATCCTCCACTGTCAGACCAAGTAGCTCTGATGATTTTGTATTCACTGGATGTTGGAGGTGTGTTTAACTTGGCTGGACTCCATACATACGTCCACTGAGCTCCTTCACCTCCATGAATCTCACATCTCACAGTGACTGTCTCACCGCTGTATATCTGAGTCCAGGATGGCTGCAGGGTCACAGTGGGCTTAGGAGGAGCTGTTCAAATAAAAAGATATCATTAGCAGACTGATAATTTGACTTGAAAATCAACAATAAAACGTTTTGTTTTTATTAAATAAATGAAACCAGGTAATTTACTGATCTTTATATTTGACTGTTTACTTATTTCTACATATTTGCATTTACATATTTATACATTTATGAACATGTAACCTATCAGCTGTAAGTTAGCTGTTGTTTGCAAACAATGCTGTTAAACTTCCAATACATCCAAATAATCTTCATTCAGAAAAAAAATTGAATTCTTTCTTTGCCATAAATTCATGATATTTAATTTGGGAATTACAAGATGAACAAATCAAAAAACTGCTGCTATGAGTAAACATACCAGCAGTTAGAGAAAGGCTAACGTAGCAGAGCAGTCTCTCCTAAAATGAGGCCAAATTGTAGTCACATGGAAACTTTGAGGAATTAGAAAAAATAAAAATGCTAAAACAAAAGATCTGCATCATGACACTGAGCTGCAGTGATGAAAAGCAACTGAGCTGAATAAACTGGGATAATTAAATCTGAAACAATAGTTTTTCAACAAATGTACTGAATATGTTTTTTCTTACCCAGATGTTTCACTGTCAGTGATCACTGTATGTTGTTATAATTCAATTAAAAGCTGTTTTATGCTACTTTTGATACAAAATTAAAAACAAAACCTGTAGTGTTGTTGAAATACAAAGTATTTTGTTGTGTTTTTGGATGAAACATTGTGCAGTATAAATTAAAATGAGTTAAATGTGTCCAACTTACATAATACTCTGAATGTGATCATATCACTCCACTCTGTCCAGGAAGAGCTTCTTTTACCCCGGCAGCTGTATCCTCCACCATCAGACTCAGTAGCTCTGATGATTTTGTATTCACTGGATGTTGGAGGTGTGTTTAATTTGGTTGGTCTCCATTCATACGTCCACTGAGCTCCTTCACGTCTCTGAATCTCACATCTGACAGTGACTGTCTCACCGCTGTATATCTGAGTCCAGGATGGCTGCAGGGTCACAGTGGGCTTAATGGGAACTGTTCACATAATAATGATCCAGTTAGAAGAGAAACATGAAAACTCTGCTGTTTATAATGTAAGAGTAGAGTCACTGCAAAGCAAATGATTCACAGACAGTCTGAAGTCTGAAAATCAAAACAAAGTCACAACAAAATAATTTATAGCTTTCACACTGTAACACAACATTTTAATATAAAATGTAGTAGAATTTACTTTGTAAAGTTATATTTTATTTATACTCCAAAACTCACAGATTTTTTTGATTTACATTTACTTTGAGGTTAAAATCAGCGTGGATAACCAGAACACTGATGAAGCTGGGAGCCAGTCTAAAAAATGGGAGTGCTGGGATCCTATGTGATGTGATGTGTTTGAGTTAAAATCCTGGCAGCTTAAATCTGTTTTGTCTGCAGTCATTCAGCTGATTGTTTGCTGAGACTGTTGCAGTAATCTAGGCAGGGGCACCGTAAGGGGAAGAAAAGTGATGACGAGTCTAAGAGCCTGTGACTGACAGGGGCCCAGGAAAGAACAGGTAACTATTTTTTTATGAAAATTATTAACCTATCACCACAAAATAATGTTTGCTTCACACGGTACTTTTAAATGTTTATGTTTCATAGTGTTAGTTTTGTTTTTTTTCAACAAAGAAGAAAATCTGCCTCTCCCTTCCTACTTTCATGATTTGGTTTGGTCCAGGTGCAGCTGATGCTGAGGCTGGAGCAGCACCTCTGCAGGACAAAGAGACTGTAGGATGGGTCTGTTAGAAGTAAGGGCTGTTTTTCAAAAAGAAAAGTGAGACAGGTGGAAATTAAACTCAGAGGAAGTCTGCATGAAAAGCTTTCCTACTATTAGTCAACTTACTTCACTTCTAACAGAAAACAATGTGTTTGTGTGGTTTTTAGCCAACATGCAGTTAGTTGGTGCAGTCAGACCCTTTGTACATATGTATGCTAAATCACTTATCTGCTGACCTGCTGGCAAGACAAACAGATCAAACCTCTGGCTCAGGCTGAGCTGTCCCACTGCCTCTCCCCACACCCACACTCCTGGAATTGAACCAGCCCACTGATATCTGAAGGAGGAGGAGGTGAGTCTTTTATGTCAATAAATGTGTCTAGTTGAGGGAGGCCCCTTGGGAAATGTATTTTTTTTTCTACACACTATTTATTTGGTAATCAAAGAGTAATTTGAAGGGCAGACTGTGCCAAAGTTCAGGCAAATCAATCACAAAGGCCCAGTCTTAGTCTTAGCCTGTGTTTTAGTCTGCTTATTTAAACGATCAGAGAGCTCTGAGGGAGTGAATCCATTCAGAGACTTAAAAACAAACAGTTAAACAATCATTAGAGCCTGACTGCTACCAAAATAAAGCATATCACACTAGCCTGGATGAAATAAATGCATGAATTACTTTCTCAAAGTGAGCAGATGACAAAACGTTCTTCATTTTTGCAAAGGCCCTCAGGAGGCAGAGTCTGGCTTTTACAACAGAACTTATTTATTTCTCAAATGAGAAACTGTCATCAAAGATCACCTGCAGAGTTTTTACAAAGGGACTTCTGAACTTTTTCAGAGGAACAAGGTTACACTTAAGAGCAAAACGAGGGTCAGAAGGTTCAAATAATACAATCTGTTTTTTGATTGTTTACATTCCAAAAATTTATTGGCAAACATGATTTTATGTCATCAAGTCAGTCTAGCAAAACTTTTAAATAGACTGTAAAACTCATGTCATCTGTTGGAAGGGTGGTTTTTAGGAGTTTGATGGGCAGCAAACATTAAAATCCCCAAGAGTTAGAATGCAGTCAAATTTTTATATGATTCCAAGTAAAAGGGTGGAAATAAAATCCTTGTTTAACTTGAGGGGATGATAAACAAGCACAGGAGGAGACAGATCCACCATAAATAATTATAGTTCAGAGCTGCCATAAATATCAGCAGTGAGGTGTTGGTATATAAAAGGGTTCAAATAGATGCAAGACCTCTGCTGTAACCAGGTTCCTGCAGGAAGCTGCCTGTGACTGTTGCAGGTGGTGAGAGCTTTCAGTCAGCTGAAAGAATTAAAACCTTTTTAGTTCCACCAGGTCTCAGCACAGAGACATATTTTAATTGGCTTTACTTTGTTTAAAAATGTATATCCAAATAATTACTTAGGTTATATTTGCCATTATTTAATAGCATAATTACAAACAGTAATTTAAGCAGTAAAAATGTCTTCTGCACCATTTTATAGAGAAGAATTTAAATTTCAATCATTAAAAATATAAAAATGTAATAAATAGTTTATACACATGTCATGGGTCTTGTGCACAATTTAAAAAGAAATGAAAAATAAAACAGTTTATCTAATCATAATATTTATCCATGTCTGCACAGTGTTATATTTTTAGGATCGGCATGGTTTGCAATATTAACGTGTCTCTGTGGTTCCTCTGAATCCAGGTGTGAGGAAATAAGACATGTAAATAGTGTCTTTGTCTTTAAATGGTAAAACATTTTTTATTCTTTTTGAATTATTTCCTAAAAAGATAAATATATGACTGCTTTTGTCTTGTGACAAGGAGACAAAAATGTATTTTTCTTTCACTTCTGATTTTTTGTTGTTGTTGTTGTTGTCTTGAAATCTTCCAGCAGAGATCAGCTGGTGGCAGCATGTGTTCAGGAGATTCAATGACAACGTTACAGTTTTGTCTGAGTGTAGCTGGAGGACATTAGCTGACATTTAGTTTGAACCTCACACAGACAGTCATTAAGAGAAATCATCACAGGTCACATGGTCTAAGTGCAAGTACTGTGTATGTGTGTCATTAGCATGAACATGAAAAGATGCAGCATGTGTCTCAATTATCTGTCCAAGAGGAAGCATAAATAAGACTGAGCCCCTTCTAGTGTACACAGCAGTAGATTTGTCACCATTTGTTTTCTTCAACATTTGATATAAATAATTTTTTTAGCAGTGTCTTCATACTGAGACTTTAAAAACATTAAGCAGGCTGGGCCCAGCAAAATGTATAACTTATAAAAACCTTATGAAGCAGGTCTTTAAGAAATTGTGTTCTGACGTTTAACAAAACCATTATTTGTGATTCATTTAAAATTAATAAATAAATTCATGTCATGAACATCAGTTAGTGGAATCAATCTAAGTGTAACCTCTAATGAGAAAGGCTAATGTAGCAGACCAGTCTCTAATAAAATGAGGCCAAATTACAGTCAAACCTGAAACTTCAATGAATTCACATCAAAAATGATAAAAACAAATGAACTAACTGATCTATCTGCACATGTGAAGCTACTGAGGTGAAGAAACTGGGAAAATTACATTTGTATTTAATTTTTTCTTCATACCAACAAAATCTTTTTCATTCTTCAGATGTTTCATTTTGAGTGATTAATGTTTATTTCTATAAGTACAACAAAACCTTTTTTGCTACTTTTGATAATAAACAAAAAAAAGCCTTCAGTGTTGTTGAAAGACAATTTTTTTTTGTCTTTTTTAATGAAACATTCTGGAAAATAAATTAAAACACATAGTGTGAGTGAAATATCTCCAACTTACGTTTTACATTCAGTGTGATGATATTACTCCACTCTGTCCAGGAAGAGCTTCTTTTCGCTTCTTCTTAGACCTGTGTTTCTCTCTGTCAGTGTCACGTCGTCCCCTCACCATGCTGCGTGTTTCCGTGCTCACTGAGATCTCTGTTGCTAGTTTACAGGTTTCCCAGTGTTTTTGTTATTAGTTCCCAGTTTTTAGTTTCATTTTCTTTTTGCAAGTTTTTTTCTTTTCGTGAAAATTATACCACTGCAATAAAGCAGCCTTTAAGTTCATTCCTCTGTTGATTGTTTTGCGTTTGTGTCCTACATCCTCCCTGCCACACAGCCGTATCATAACAGTTTCACTGTGAGTGATTGCTGTGGATTTTATGTAAAACTTTAAAATTTAATTTACGCTACTTTTGATACTAAAATGAGAACAAAGCCTGCAGTTTTATTGAAAGACATGACATTTTGTTGTGTTTTTGCATTAAACATTGTGCAATAGAAATTAAAACCAAAGGTGAAATATGCCCAACTTACATAATATAGTCATTGTGATGAGTTCACTCCACTCTGTCCTGGAAGAGCTTCTTCTGCCCCAGCAGCTGTATCCTCCACCATCAGACTCAGTAGCGCTGTTGATTGTGTATTCTCTGGATGTTGGAGGTGTGTGTAACTTGGCTGGTCTCCATTCATACGTCCACTGAGCTCCTTCACCTCCCTGAATCTCACATCTGACAGTGACTGTCTCACCGCTGTATATCTGAGTCCAGGGTGGCTGCAGGGTCATAGTGGGCTTAGGAGGAGCTGTTCACATAAATTATATCATTAGCAGAATTATAGAAAATCATCATTGAAACTGTCCTGGTTTTTATTGCTCTTGTTAATGATAATTATCATTTTTAATCATTTTTATTTGAAAAATTAAAAAAGGTAATTTGATGATATTTAGAATCTACCAGCAGAGTGAATGACAACAATCAATAACCCTGAGTTTTCTGTTTCTGTCTCACTTTGTGTCTTCTGTGTGTTTTGGTCTTAATGTTGTTTTAATAAATCTGTGGAATAATCAAAACATCTATTCTGTATAGAAACGTTTTGTTCTGTGGCTGATTGTGACTCAGAGAAAATAGATGTCTTTTCATGTTGGGTCTCTGCCTTCTAGAGAGGACATGACAGTAATACAGCTGAGTTTCTTTTACTCCTGAATTTTTTTTTGCTATTGTCTGAAATGTTCCAGCAGAGAAGAAGCTGATGGCAGCATCTGTTCAGCATCTGTTCAGCAT
This sequence comes from Oreochromis aureus, assembly GCF_013358895.1. Taxonomy (NCBI): domain Eukaryota; kingdom Metazoa; phylum Chordata; class Actinopteri; order Cichliformes; family Cichlidae; genus Oreochromis; species Oreochromis aureus. The sequence goes on from NC_052944.1 coordinate 25,329,819, forward strand.
CTGTTCAGCCAAAGTGTTTCAACAACAACATTTAAAGTTTTGTCTGAGTTTATTTGGAGGACAGTAGCTCACATTCAGTTTTAAACCAGTGATGCAAACTCTGCATTTGCAGCAAAAGACATAAAGAAATTGGGAAAGTTTATTATTTCATGTGAAAAAATTTGATTTTTTTCTATTCCAGATGTTTCACTGTGAGTGATTACTGAATGGTATTATAATGGCATTAAACACTGTTGTACAAAGCTTTAGATACTAAACTAAAAAAGAAACACACAGTACGGTTGAAGTTATTTTGTTTTGTTTTTGAAATTAAAATGCGAGAAATATGTTCAACTTACGTAATACAGTCAATGTGATGACATCACTCCACTCAGTCCAGAAAGAACCTGTGCCCCAGCATCTGTATTCTCCACCATCAGACTCAGTAGCACTGCTAAATGTGTGTTCTGTGGATGCTGAATGTATGCTTGACTGGCCTCGTCTCCATTCATACGTCCACTGAGCTCCTTCACCTCCCTGAATCTCACATCTGACAGTGACTGTCTCACCGCTGTATATCTGAGTCATTGATGGTTGTAGGAACACAGTGAGCTTAGGAGGAGCTGATCAAATAAAAATATATCATAAGCACACTGATAGTTTTGACTTGAAGATCTTTATATTTCAGTATTTGCTTTTTTCTACATCTTTACATTTACATATTACACCTTTCTAAACATATAATCCATGAGTCATCAGTTAGCTGTTGCTAACAATGCTGTTAAACCTCCAGTGGTGGATTCAAAGCTGGAGGCTGCTCTGCTCTCATAAACTGATTATTAGTTCTTAAATGGTGAAATACAAAGTTTTCATGTGGCATCAAAGTCAAAACTAGACTGGCAAAGAAAAACTAAGAGTAAAGGTTCAGTAACCAGGAAAGGAGCACAAACTGTTTTTAAATCACTCTAAAAATACAAAACAGCACCATGAACTCCTCTGTGTCTGTAAGTGATCTGAAGACTGAACACAGGTGAAACGATGTACTGAGCCTAATAATTAATAATTTGACAGATTTAGTGGTTTAAGTGCTGGTGATTAGTGAATAGTGATTTCCTCTACAACTGGGAGAAGACCTTTTTCAACTCTCAAAGAATTTTTAAACTCATCAGTTTCCTGAATGACGACTGAATCACTTTCAGTTGTGACTAAACTTGTGTTTCTTCTCCTTCCTCTGCAGGTGTAGATGCCTCCATCAGAGACAGAGATTGCACCCTTAGAGATAAAAGAGATGATCTCATTTTCAGATGACGTTTTTCTGAACTCATATTCTATGTCAGCAGAATCCTTCACATCACAGGTCAGCGTCACACTGCCCCCTGCTGGTGTGGTTGTGCTGTCTGCTGTCAGAGTGGCCTTGATTTTAAGTTCTGTAACTTAGAAAAATATGAGGCTATTATTGTGGTCCTTTTAGTGGAAGAAGGAGAAACCCACCATATCTGCCACACAGATGTTCCAGCTGCAGTTTTATTTCCTACTGCAACTGTGAGTCAAATACAAGGTGAAGAGCAGGTGAGCCTGGCTGAGTAATACGCCACCTGGTGGTTTGTTCTGAGTGTGACAGAAAGCCTGAGCCTGTGAGCCTGAGCTCAGGGTTAATGTACATGACTAACAGAAAACCTTCCACACTCATCTGTGGATCTGTCACAGCAGACGTGCAGCAAAAGTCACAAGTAATAAAACAGATAACTGGAAAGCAGGTGAGCTGTAACTTCACCACATGTTTGTATTTTAAGTGCTTCAGGCAAAACTTTAAGACTTTCCAGCTGATAATATCTATGCACACAGATGTTTTGACATATTTACAAACCTGATTACACACAGAGATAATAAAATGCACACAAGAGTTAATATATTTACACATGACTTTGCTACAGTAAAATCTCCAAACTAAGCTACTATCATAGAAACACCAAATTTGAGAAAAAAGTATTTTGTGTCCATTCTTCCAGTAGAGTCCACAGACTTGTAAATATGTGTCTCTGTAACAATGAGTGGAGTGCAGAGGTGTGAACTCAAATGCAGGAAGCAAAATAGCTTAAATAAAACTGAACTTTAATACCCAAATCGTCTAAAAATGAAAATACATACAAAGAATCAAAACGTAAAAGTAGAAATAAATAAACTGTCAATAGCAACAACTAAGAGATGAACACACGTGAGTGTTCACAAAGACTGAGAAGACACAGCAGGACAATTTAAACATGAAAGAAACCAAACCTTCAAATTAAAAAGGAAATAATTTTTTTTTAAAAACTAAACAAAAAGACGAGGAAGAAGCACTCAGACTAAAATGATGAAAGACTCTTGTGTATGTGAAGCCTTTTTCATTTATGACTTTAACAACTTTTAGAGGTTTTTTTCAAGAGGACACTAAGGCAGACAGCACACCTTGACACTATAAATAACAGAGTAAAAATTCATAATAAGACTGATTAAAGTCTTCAGGCAGGACTTTAACTGACTGACCTGTGGTTGAGTCTCTTTTCAGATTAGAGTTACCTGCATTTACCCTAAACTCATCACGCTGTGCTGTAATAAATTAGATTGATCCTCCAGTTCATCAGCATCTTGTGAATCATAACCGTGCTCTGTGAGGATGGACAGATAAATACTCATGAAAAGGAAATCAGTCAGTTTCAAGGCAACAAACTCTAGTAAATATAAAGTTTGTGTAGCAGCTGAGTGAAACATCTGCTCACATGGTTGCACTCTTGATATGATCATTTTAATATTTTAACCAATACTTTCAGTGGAGTGTGAGCTGTATAATTTAAAATATTTTGTCCCTCAGGTTATTCCTGAAATATAGTTTGTTTCAAGTTTGTTATATGACGGGTCACATTTATTCATCCGCTTCTTCCTGGTCTGTCCATGTCAAAGTCCGCCATCTAGTGGTTAAATGGAGGAAGTGCCGAGTAATAATGGCTAGAGCTCCGTGTCTGTGATAGTTCTGCATCTGTTGCTCTTAAGAAGGGATAAAGTGTAAGTTTGGGCAGATGATGGATTGTTTCTACATATTAGTGCTCTGTCCTTCTTGTGGGTCTATGACGTTTGTTACATTACTACTGTAAGCTAACTGTTAGTGCTTTGTTTTGCCTGTTAGCATAAAACATGTCAGCATGTGGTTCTCCCTACATTACTTGACAGGCTTTGTCCATTTATTGTTAATAGGGTTGCCAACCGTCCCTTGAAAAACGGAATCGTCCCGTATTTAGAAACAAAAGTACACGTCCCGTATTGAGCTGAAAAGGGACGCACTTTGTCCCGTAATACAGTGAGAATCAAAAGTAGTCTATAAATGTTAATGGAATTAACACTTTGGTTGAAAACATAATTCCCAGCCCCTCTCTTGCTCTGTGACCAATGCGCTGACAGCACACTTACGCACAAGTATGACAATTCAGATGACCACTTATCTCACTGGTCGAGGAAAGGTCGCTTGCGGAGAAAATACCGGAAGACAGCAGATGACCACAACAAGAAGCAAGGCCAACAGGGAAACAAACGCCAACACTGCGATGCAAGTCTCGGACGACAGTACACCTTAGACCAGCAATGTTTGTTCCCCTCCGAGAAAGAAAAAAAAATGCTGCAAAAGTACTGGGAGGAATGGGAAAAGGAAAACACCTGGCTGGAAAAAGTGCGTGATTACACCTATAAAGCGCACTGCACTGTGTGCCGGCGCACTTTTTCCATAGGCCATGGTGGACTGATTGACATCAAGCAGCATGCTTCTAGTGGTGGGCACATGAAGAAAATGAGGGGCGTGAAAGCTTGGGGAACCCTTAACCAATTTGTTGTCCACCAGGCAGAAGCAGATATGGTATGTAAACATTGTTTTTTTTAATAATTGTTTTTTAATATGGGCATGTGCAATGAATATAAGATAAGATAAGAAGAACTTTATTTATCCCGAGGGAAATTCTTTTGTCACACACACACTCAGTGCAGCAAGAGAGACAGAGGAACAGAGTAATAAGATGTACAATATTTACAATAGAATAGAAGTATACAGTAATATACAGTAGCATAGTGCAAAATATATCAACGCTATGTGACCAGAAGTGTGATGATATGATTTATTTTGTGTAATAAACAACTGCAAGGATAGATGATTACAACAAATAGATGACTAATACATAAAAGTGATACATAGATGAATAATGATGATGAGTTATGATGCGTAATCATGGGAACAAGCGGGTTTACAAACGGGAGCAGCTGATTAGCATTAGAAAAGCTGAAATAATACCTCAACTGAAGCCAATTGTACTAAATGCACTAAATGTGCACTGTTACAAGAATGTTTTTCGTTCTATTGTTTTCTATTAATTTATATAATTTTAAGTTAAGCAGGACAGAGTTCTTTTAAAGAAAGATTTACTTATATTCTCAAAAGTTAAGCATGACAGGCTTCTCATTAAGAAAGAGACCTATTTTTACCTATATTTAAAAAATAAATGACTAAATGATCATTTGTTTCCCATGTGTTCATATCACAAAGAATATGCATCTACTTAAATCAACTTCAAGTCAAATGGTTGAAAAAATAATTTAACACACACAAAAAAAAGAGCTAAAAAAATTCACCACACTGGGAAGGGTGAAGACAATCGGGTCGCCCGGCCCTGGCCACGAGGTGTCCCTTATTTATTTTTCAGGGAGTTGGCAACCCTAATTGTTAATGTTATGATCTTGCATTGGTCATGTGACATCTGTGCATCTACACTGAGATTAAATGTACCTGCTCTGTTTTGTTGTTACAGTTTTACAGAATGAAAGTGGTACAAATGGTACATCAGTAAAAGCTCTGAAGAACACCACAGTCTCCACATGGAGTGCTTACTGAAGCCATTTATGTTTAACTGCACAGGCTGAATAGAAGCATTGAGCCTGTGCAGAAGATAACATGTAAACACAGGGAGGATATTATTGAGCACATTATAGGAGATAACAGCTACATATATGAACTGGAAGAAAATAATCATTTCTTACCTTCAGCATTTCCACAGATGACAGTACTGAGCACTAAAATAATGAATAAAACCTCATCAGACATTATACAACTGACAAAATCAAAACAAAAATAAATTAAGACATTATTAAAGATAAACAGTATTAACCAGTAATCTGTTTGTCAATAAAATAAAATAAACATAAAAAGTCAAACTGCTGTAACACAGTTTGTAACTATAAGTGATGCAAAAAGCAGCAGTGTATCAAACATTTAAACACTTAAAGAATCACAAGTCTGCTTTGTTCCAGCTCTCAGGTAAACAGGTTAAAGCAGTGACTCACTGTAATTCTCACAGATCAGAAACATTTTCATTAATCGCTGCCATTCAAACAATGTCAGACGTGTACTTACAGAAAAAGCCCATCATGCAGAGCAAAGAGTGCCCCATCGTCACATCCAGCCTGCTGCACTCTGATCCACTGATAATCACAAACAGTTTTACTTTGCAGATAAAGAGAAGTTGTGTTTAATATAGACATGACAAGAGTTTTTCTACAGGCTCTTATTCTGATTGGTCTCTCTGTGCTTCCTTCCCTTGCACACAAACTCAAACAGCTCCTGTAGCTTTGACCGCAGCAGTTGGTTGACATGTTTATATTTCCTGTCCACTGCAAACATAGAAGCTTGTTTCTTGTGTTGTGTTGTTTCCTTTCTCTATAATATACAAAGCTGTTGTGTTGCTTCACGTAAAGAGACATGTTTTGCCCTTTTGGGGTATTTTTTGGGTGCAATATCCTTTATTATTTGTCTACTGGCAGGTCTCTGCAGACTGGGAGTCACTGAGAGTGAATATACCAAAACAGCTTTTCTACTTTGGTGCCTGTATTTTCACTAAAGCCTTTTTAAATTTGATTTTTTCTCCTTTTGATTGTTTAACAGATGAATTAAAGTTAATTCTTACTTTAGGCTGCATAAAAATGTCTTTATTTTATTTGACTCTTAGCTGAAACATCATCATGCAGTACTATAGTGAAAAGGCTCCATTGACCTCAGACCTGTGAAAGTTTTCACCTTGTGGTTAAATTCTGGTTTTAAGTTTGATGGAGACCCAAACACAGGAAATGACTCAGTGTGTGGCTGAAGTGAGACTAAAGACCTTTATGTTTCACCAACTAAAGTAACAATTAAATTCATAGATAAATTCAAAGTTATATTTATTATCTGTTGTAATTTCAAAGTAAAGCAGGAACTCATTTATTCTGCAGACTGTTCTTTGTCTTGCTTTGACATGTATGTACAGATGCACACTGACCTTAGCCTCTGACTACATGTAAACACAATAAAATAAAACAAACTGATGATGTGAAATAATGATTGAAACACTGTAATAATGATGTTTGTGTTGAACACCACATGTTACCAACCAAGATCATGCGATTGTGTTCAGAGTCAGTTCAAAAAGCAGACCCACATGGTAAATGGTTCTTATACAGCACTTTTTCTACTCTTCTGAGCGCTTCACACAACTTGTGCATTCACCCATTCATACTAGCACATTTTTCTTAGTGCTTTCTGACAAACACACACACATTCATACTCCGATGGATGCCTCGGAGAGCAATTTGGGGTTAGTATCTTGCCCAAGGATATGTGATAAGGAGACTAGGGGAAACCAGGAATTGAACAAACAACCCTCCGATCAGTAGATGATCTGCTCTACCGCCTGAGCTACAGCCACCCATGCAAAGCAGGACTCAGATTACCAAACAAATGTGACCTTTATTATGAAGCTGATAGTTTCAGGCCTCGATGGTAACAAATGAAGAAAACTGAGTTACAGGGTACAAGGGCCTGATATCCACATATGGGGACATTCGTTTGAAAATTCGATAGAACAATGGCAGTAAAATGTCCTCGTGAGTGGATATCAGGTCCTTGTAGAGCAAAATTTAGTATTGTGGTCTAGACAAGCCAAAATGTGATGTCCACATATGTGGACGCCACCGGTTAAATCTTGAAAATGCACAAAACATTGCAACAAACCACATGTTGAACAGTTCACTTATAACTGGATCAAACTTCCAGTTCCTCTTTACACTTACTGAGGTTTGATAACAAGAATAAGACAGCACCACATTCACACCAGAGTTTTTGAAGTGTTTTAGAGCAGTGGGTTGATGTGGATGGTTGTTTGTCCTTGTATATTATGTGCATGTGATCACAGCCCTGGGCCCTGTCCTCAGGCCTACGTCTTCCTTCTGCTCTCTTTCAGGTGCTGTTTGTTTTCTGTGTTGTTTCCTCTTTTTTCTTTTTTTTTAAAAATCTCTTTCCTTCTTCTAATTTCTTCTTCCTAATCTGGACCTCCCCACCTGTCAGCTCTGACACTGTTATAGTAAAGATGTGTAAGTTTTTTTTCTTTTACTTTATTACCTGCAAATAGTTAATGTAGCAGTTAAAGGACAGTTTCTATAATGAATTGTTCTTCCTCATTTTAACTCTGCAGGCTGATGAAGAAAACAACTAAAGATCATTGAGGTTTGTTTCAGTGCAGAGATGGTGCAGATAAGACTGCAGCTCTGTGTGAACTTGCAGTTATACAAATAACAATGTTTACACAATATTTTCCATCATTCACGTCTTTTTGAGAAGTGATCCTTCCTGTCACAGTCTGATCTACAGGTCAGAGTTTAAACACTTCCTGCATATGTTCATGGTCTCAATCATTAAACTTTTACATCTTACTGACATGTTAATATTCTAAAGTATTGTCCTCATCAGGGTATGAAGAGGACAATAAGGTGCAGTGTGCTTTAGGACCTTATGCTTGCTGGATACTGATGGCTTAAAATGAGACACTGCTACACAAAAACACTGTTGGCTCAAACCACAGGCTGCATTTCCTCTTTTGTATGTGGCCGAGACGAAAATGAGGCCGTTCAGTAGATTAAAAATAAGCCTGTGGCAGAACAGACAGTAACCACCACCAACCCTTTACACACATATCGGCACTGTAGCTATTCTGTATTGTCATTTTTGCGGTTTGATCTTAATGTCTTTAAATTTAATGCAGAAACTGATGTCATGGTCCTCCAGTCCTCTCTGACTTCCTGTCAGTGCTGTTGTTGTTCCTCTCTCTCTCTCCTGCTGTCCTCTCCACCTGGGTGGTGCACCACTCCGGGTTCCTGTGGCCCAAGCATTTGCTGCTCATCATCCTCATCCGATGCTTAAGGTGGTGGCTGAGCTGTAGTCTTTGCTGGATTGTTGTACTTACCTTAGTTACAGTAACCATGGTTCTCTCTTGCTTCCTTTGTCGTGTTTCTGATTTGGATGTGTTTCCCTTCCCTGGATTCCCTGGAGCTCCCTTTCCCTTCACCATTGTTTAAAGCACCTGGTGTCACTTCTGTAAATAAAGTCACTTATTATGAACATTCAGAGTCCAGCATTTGATGCTCAACATCTCATCAAGTTTTCAAGTTGTTGAGTTTGACACTGTGTATTTGGACACGTGTTGGCAATGCTGCCTAAAACAGTGCAGTGTAATAACAGTAAACTGTGAAGCAACAGTTTATAAAAAGATAAAATTAATTTGGAGCAGAAATGAGTTCAGCTTATTTGTGTGGCTTTTACAACAGTTCTTGGTTCTCATGTGGCCTCTCAGGAAAATGAGTTGCCAACCCAGTTCCTGAGGGTCTCTGTGCCACAGCAACGACCCAACGTCACACCTACACCATCGCTGACAAAAGGAACCAAATGATCTGTGAGGTGCAGAGCAGGTCACCTACTTATTGGAAGGTCGATGGTCGATCCCTGTTTGCTCCAGTCTGCATGCCAAATATCCTTGAGCAAGATGCTAACCGCACGTTGCTGTCAGATGCATCCATTGGAGTATGAATGTGGTGAATGTTAGTTACAGATGATCTCACACACCACCTCAACATAGTATAGTATAGCAGGTATGGGTTTATAGGTTAGCCTGTGAGCCTTTGTATACACAAACAAACAACAACAAAGTAAAAAATCAACAACATAATGTAGTGTTTGGGATTTCTGAGGTCCCTCAGAGGTTCAGCAGTGCTGGGAATAGTGGGAGTGTTAATGGGAGGTGCTTGGGTAATAAAAGGCCATGCAGCAGGTGTAGTAGGCCTCTTTGTCTCAGTCTTACCAATCAGCATTACAGTCAGTTTGGCTCCTCAAAATTCAGCTCTGAGCCTGAAGGACTGAAAAGAAACCATTTAAACTTTCATGGCTGCAGAAAAAGATTCAGTGACTTTGTGATTTTTTTCCTTATTTTCCAACAAAGACCCAAAGTTCAAATGTGGCCTCAGACATTTTCACGTATCTCAACTCATTTTAGAGATGCTGACACAATGTGGACAAATGCTTTTGGGCAGGTTTGTGCATTACAAATGCTTTTATCATGGCAAACCATATAAGTAATAGTAATACTGTTTCATCTTTGTGTCGGTTATTCCAGTAAGTTTTTTTTTATTCATCATTTCTATGAGGAAAACAAGAAGGGAACATTTTTCGACATTAAAGTGGCAAATTTATGAGAAAAAAGTGGCCCTTTAGTGCTGAACTGCCGTCGCCTGCAGTAACTGATACATAATGTCTCATTTACAACAGAGACCTGTTTCAGACAAACATAAAAATTACAACAGCATGTTTGTGATATCAGTGTTGTGACCTGTGTATTGTATAAGAAATGATGCTCATTCATACAAACAATCACCGATCATTTTAATCCTGTAAGGAGACAAAAGTGATCCAGAGGAAACGTTTTAAGTGCACTGACGTCTGCTGCATCAGCAGTAAGATTATTTCTAAATTATTGAACCTAAAATCTTTCAGATTTAAGACGAGGATTATTTCAGAGGCTTAAAAGGTGCAAACAGTCAAAATTCAACTTATGATTAAATGATTTGTTGACACATATTTGATTATTATTTTTTTAACCTTTTCCTCTATGACTTTACTCGGCCCAGAAACAAAAGTAGGCTAAATAAATAACTTGAAAATTTTGCAGTAAGAAAGTAGAAACAAAACACTTTTATTTAAAAAAGTAGGCTCGATTTGAAAAAAGATTGCTATGGTTACTGCAGGATGCTGCCTATAAGTTTGCTTAGAGGCATGAAAAACAAAAACACCAAAGAACAACAATGTCAGCTCTTTCAAACAACAAGGATTTTATTTCTCACAGTTTTACTGACAAACTGAATTTATATAATTTATTAGGCAAGAGAATTTAAACAAAAACAAAGTCAAGCAATAAATGTTGTAATGAATGAAAAAACATTTTCCCACATATAAGATAAAACAGTAAAGAGTGGAGGGTTTTATAACACATATTTAAAGGGTTGCAGTGACATATTTCTAGGATCTAATCCAGCTCATTACCAAAACTGTCTTTGAATAATTTTACAGAGAGCAGCAGAAAAACAGAACAACAGAACCAAAGATTTTACAAAAACATCAGATGATGCCAGGAAACAGACCAGTTTACTGTTGTTTAGTATTATACTGTATAGAGGAAAATTCTGAATGCATAGTTGTTATTAGGGCTGTCACAAATGATTATTTTGATAGTCGACTAGTCACACATTATTTTTTTATGCAGCAATTGGACGTAAAACGTACAGCTTATTGCATCAGCATGCGTCTGCTCTTATATAACTATCATTAGCTTACAGCTTCAAGTGTTTAAGGTAAGTGCTAACTAAAAATAAAGACAAGATCATAGTGCCATGTGAAGACTGTGTGCAGGCAGGAAAAGGACCCAAAATGCACACTGACGGAAGCAAAAGGTGAACTTAAATACAGCTTTAATGCTGGATGGCAAAACAGAAAACTGGCTGAACTAAAATACAAAATAAACTTACGCAGGCAGACAGAACACAGAACATGAATGCGGGCAGATCGCAACACTGACACAGGGAAACACAAGGATTAAATACACAGAGGGAGCAGTCAGGGAATGGGTAACAGGAGGGAAACACAGCTGGGGCAAACCAGGCTTAATGAAACAGGGAAAGCAAAACCAGACACATTAACATAAGAAAATGGTAAATGGTAAATGGCCTGTATTTATATAGCGCTTTTCTGGTCCCTAAGGACCCCAAAGCGCTTTACATATCCAGTCATTCACCCATTCACACACACATTCACACACTGGTGATGGTAAGCTATGTTGTAGCCACAGCCACCCTGGGGCGCACTGACAGAGGCGAGGCTGCCGGACACTGGCGCCACCGGGCCCTCTGACCACCACCAGTAGGCAACGGGTGAAGTGTCTTGCCCAAGGACACAACGACCGAGACTGTCCAAGCTGGGGCTCGAACTGGAAAGACAATATAAAAAGACAAGGTCCTTCAAAGTAAAACAGGAAACATAACACAGAGACGCAGACTTGACACAGGGAGACAGCAACTATGGAACAGAACAGAACCCAGAAGGCACAACTCTGACAAAGAAACCAAAAGACTAGAAATTATAAATAAAGGCAAAAACCAAAGTACTATAATAATGAAAACTCAAAACTCTGGGTCAATGACCCAGGCACACCAACACATAGCTCGAGACAAACCAAAAACATGAGCCAGAGACCAACAGCACTGAGGCCTGGGAACAGTTCAAAATGAAACAAACAAAAAGTCCATGAAAGGCGCAGGGGCCCAGGTAACAGTCTCGAAAAGGTTCAGGGTGCCGGCCTGCAGGTCGACAGCACAACAGTCGAGAACATTTTAGGTCAGGAGGCCGACCGTGCGAAAAGCAACGGCGGCGACGCTGAAGGACGGACAGGACGAGGTGAGGCAGGACCAGACGGTGTGGCTGAACGGGCCCCTCGGACCCTCCAGCGGAGGCAGAAGGCTGAACAGGCCCCTTGGACCCTCCAGCAGGTACAGGCAGCTGACTAAATGACTGAGGAGGTAACGGAGCTGGTGACTGGGCTGATAGGTGAGCTAATGTTTGAGCTATGGATAGAAGTTTAAGATGTATTGACTGTTGTAATGATGGTAGTAATGGTGGGTGAGGTGCTGGATGAGCAGATGGCGGAGCTAGGTTTTCTGAGCCTACAGAACCTGAAGAAAACTGCTGGACGGGCCCACCTGAGCCTCCAGCGGGGTCAGAAACAGGTGCAGGGGCCTGCTGCGCACTAGCTGCTCCCACCCGCGGAGTAGGTACGGGTGCAGAGGTAGGCTGTGTCCTGGCTAGCCTCACCCTGGGAACCGGAACAGGCACCGGCGACGGCTGGGCAGCTGCTGTCCCTACCCGAAGAACAGGTACGGGTGCAGGGACTAGCAGAGCTTCAGCCGGCCTGGGAACTGGAGCAGGGATCAACTGGGCCCTAGCCCCCCTCACCTGAGGAACTGGGTGTATGGGATGGCTGGACCACAGCTGCCCTGAGAGCAGGAGCACAGGGAGGCAAAGGAGCAGGCTCAATGAAAACCAGCTCAGCTACAATCCGGTCGTTAAGTCTGACGTCACTAGCCGTGTCTGGGCCTAAACTCCGCTGCAGGTCCATATATCAAACGATCACTATGGCATTACTGAGAGTTGAAAAACTGTCTAAAGTCTTTCATCTTTAATAAAATGATCAGCGCTCTGCTCTACTAGGTGTAACAATTGAGTTTAACATCCAGGCATCCATGAAAACGGAATTTATGACATTTAACGGAGTTAGAAGTTAGCAGGAAGTTAGCTCGCTAGCTTCTATCTAAATACAATATAGCATGTCCTGACTGCGGGGTTTTGGAAACAAATTAAAACGTACAGCTCTGTTATCACTTCCAACATAAATGAAGACAGAAAACTAAACAACAGTGACGTTTGTAGGGTTACTGAAGTTTGGCTAGCTGGTATATAATGATGCGCTACGTGACCGCTAGCGACACAGCTATGTTAGCATAATATAAACAAGCTAACTTTTTTTCCACTCAATAAAAGTTAACGTGAGTGTTCTCGGTGGTCAGGAGCAAATGTAATCGCATGGCTGGATGCTGTAAAAGGACCAAACTTCAGCCAGGAGAACAACTGAGATAATCCATCCACAATACAAGGTTAGTCATTTATATACTGCTGCATGGGCTGTGCTGTAGTTACATCCTAAGGTTTTAAAAACTGAGCTTAAATAAATGATTAGCGGTAATAAAAGCCGAGGGAGGTCAACAGTGATCACTGACTGTTTTAGGAGCTTTTTGAGATTAAATAGAAGAAAATACAAAACATTAAACATGTTAACAACACAAAAGCCATATTAAACGCAGACTACTTTAGGCCCGGAAGTAGGATTCGTCACGTCATCACTTAACGACCGGATAGGTGTCGACCCTTTTCCACCACGTTTAACAGTCTTTGTTTTGGCAGAAACGGGCTTCCATAAAACACTTGTTTTACAACATTTGTAAGTTATCTAAGTGACTTACTGTATATGTCATGTTAAACCTGAGTAGTGAAAGACTGCGGGGGTTTTGAAAACGTGAGCCTCGACCTCCCAGTCAGCTAAGGAGCTGGTGGGTAACAGACGTCTCTGAAAACGTCGGAGCACGTTTGCAAATATGTAATGTCTTGATAAATCGAGCAGATATTTGAAGTTTACACAGCTACATTCTCGACTGAAAATATCTTAAATGTTTATTTTGTGACCCAGAAAGAGTAATATTAAAACAAAGTAGGTGCTGCCATTTTTGGAAACTGGAATTGGCTGGGCCGCACTATGAATTCTGGGTTAGGTTGGGCCACAAAGAATACACCTGACCCATCCTTCCAATCTAGGGAAAAGGACACATTTGGAGGAGTCTTCGAAGTTGGACAGTCTTCGTTGCGTTGCTGTAACGTAATCGACCTACAAATGCGGCCTGCAAAGGATGCAGCCCCTGAGTTTGGACACAGCTACGATACTGGAGACGGCTTCTTCTTCTTTGGCGTTTAACGCTAGTTGACGTGATCGTGACTAGTCAACGAATCGTGGCAACCCCAGTTGTTATTATGGGATGACTCTACACAGGTTTAGCTGAGAGGTCGGTGACAGAAAGTGATTATAGGGTTGTAGCTTACACCGTCCCGATCAGTGTGTTCTTATTTCTTAGAGCAAAAGAAGTGTCAGTCTGGACAAATGAACAGAAAAACTAAACAGAGGCAGATTTTGTTGGAATTGATATTTTTTATATTGTCATTTGTGCTAAAATATATAGATATATAATCATTGCCTTTATGTGTCCTAATATGGCTTCATTATGAAGAAAAGGCCAGACAGTCAGAGGATTTATTTTCAACCTTCTACTATTTCCTTTATCTGTGTCTGTGCTGACAAAATGTGCTTTCTTTATTTAGAGTGCAGCTTAGTCCAGAGATGAGCTATGTTATACATTAGGAACGCACCAGGTTCTGTTTCTTTATAAGTGCAAGACTTCACACCTTTAAATGTTTGTTTGAGACATGACCTATTACAAGTTCCTGTTTTTATAGTTTAGCAAGGTGCTTATTTCTGCTTTTCTGCATACCTCATACACACGGTTTAAGTTCACTGAAAGATCGCATGTCTATGTATGGTATAGCTGGAAACACACACATGCACATGCACCTACATACACACACACACACACACACGCACACGCACACACACGCACACACACACACACACACAGTCTGAGCAGAAGATGAGTGACTCTGAACAGAAGAGGCGAAAATCAGACGTCTGAGAAAAAGTCTAAACAGAAAACTGAGAATAAATTATTCTGAAAGACAGTTTGACAACTTATCAGAGGAGAATTTTTTTTTTCAAAACTGCAAAGCGACCTATCAACTGAGATTAACTTTGACTCAAACCAACTGTGCAGCAACTTGACAACTAAACAAGAGCAAATTAATGTCTACAGAACAGAAAAAAAGGTATTCTCAATAACTGAGCAACAATTTGGCAAATCGACAAAACAAAACTTATTGAACATTTTTTAAGTCTGAGCAGAAGAAAAGCTGCTCTGGAATCATGAGCAACAGTTTGACAGGTGAACAGAAAGATGGTGAAGCTCAGCAAACACGAAGCAATTTGATACCAGAACAAAAGAGAAATGTCTCCCAAGCACAGGAACAACTTCACAGTTTAAAGAAGAGCAATGATTCATAACCATCAAAGAGCAACTCAGAGGATAAACAGAAGAAAGTGATTTGATTGGAGAGCAGAGTGATTCTCAGAGACGGTAACTGAACAGGAGATGTGACGACTTTCAGGACGCCTCACTGACATTCATTGATGCAGATGATGATTTGGACTGTGAGTAACCCGAAGATAACAGTTATATTTGTTACCATTTATGATATTTTGACTCTAAATGATGTATTTTTTATTATTGTAAAGCATTTCTAAAACCAGTAACACTGAGATTTTATCCACTTCTGTCTGTAGTTTTGTGTCATGGTCACAAGTCTGTGAATATAAAGTGAGTGTAATCTCTAAGAGTTCAAACTTAAGTGCAAATTAAAATATTTTGATGAAAATAAAACCATCAGAAATGTTTACATGAACCAAATCACAAAAACTGGAAGATGGAAAACATGTAAAACAATCAGTTACTGAGCAGAATTAATGTGTGGAAATGTCACATCAGGTGTTCAGCATTAAAGGGGACAGAAACACTACATGTATTAATGCTAATGTACATCATGGAGCCCAGCTCTCAAAAACTGACACAGATGTAACTCTGACTGTGAAGCTTAATTTAAGAAATAAGTGCTTAAAGTTATAAAAACATGTTCAGCGCCATCTTCTGTTAGTACAGAGCATCACATCACCAGGTCAGTTGGTTAGTTTCAGTCAAAAGACTCACATCAGTTTATGTAAAGTAACTAATAGCAGAACCAATAACTCAGTGAAAATAAGGACACTAAAACTAAACATCAGTTTAATGGGGTCACTGTTGTGCTGCTCTCAGCTGCAACAATAACTTTTATATTAAAACTGAGGATATACTGTCTGCTTTCACCGTCTGTCTCTTTAGCAGTAAGTGGTTCTGAATTGTTTGTTTAGCTGCACTGACACAGGAAAATCCAGCTGTTAGCTGTAATGTTCATGTCTGTGAAGCACTTTATCAACGAGGACTTCATGAAGGAGAATCTGTTTGACATGTTTTATGAACTTTAAGTTCTTATTTCTTAAATCTGGTTTCACAGACAGTTACATCTGAGTCAGTGTTTGAGAGCAGGGCTCTAAGATGTAAACTATCGTTCATACATGTGGTGTTTTTTAATGTCCACTATAAAGGACAAATATAATTTCATGCATTTGAACCTGTTTTACATACAAGAACATGTTTGAGTTAATATTTAACTATTTTTCACATAGAACCACTTAACAGTGTCCCAGCTGTAGATCTTCTGTCGTGAGCTGAGAAAAGAAGTGTTTCTATAATCTGCTGCAGAGGACTGTGGAAATGTTTGCTGCATAAATCAGCAGCTACAAACACTGAGAATCTGCCTGGATATCAGCATAAGGACGTGTGTGAGGGGTCACTGGCTGCCCCTCATGCCTGTCCCACCTGTGTTGGAGAACAATAAAGTTTATTATAAAAGCATTGTCTCCCCTTGATGCAAAGTGAAGTTCTGTTTTGTGTTTGAGTCTTTACAGGTGTGTAATGTTACTGTACCTTATAGGATTTGTTTAGAAGGTGCAGACAGACTCTGTATCTGTGTGGACGAGGAAATCACCTGGTTTTACTTTCATGTAAACATCTGGCCTCAGACACATAACTTATCATTTGTAATGTGTTCTGTGTTGTAAAGATGATTTTTTATTTTTTATTTTTGCAAAACATGTGAAGCTGAAACACTTCTCTATCTTCTTCTGTATCAGTAAAAATCATTAACACCTCACGTGGGATACTTGAGACAATGGTGTGTTTTGTACGGTGATGCTGTTACTCGACTAAATGAAACTGACTGACAGTGACTTGAAAAAGTATTCATACCCTTTGAATGTTTACACATTTTGTCACCTTACAACCGCCAACTTAAATCTTTTTATTGGGATGTTCCGTGATAGACCCGCACAAGTAGTACATAACTGTGAAGTGGTATGAAAATGATACATAGGCTGTGTCCCAATTCAGGGTATGCACGCTTGAAGTACGCACACTACGCGTACTACGTACGGTGCGTACTACAAGTACGGGAAGTGCGGAAGTGAGAGTCTTGTGAAATGGGACGGTCTAGCCTTCGTCGCGCTGTTCAGGTTGCCTAGCAACCATGATACTAACCGCGAGAAATGTTTCATACAGCTTTGTGTGACAGAAATGAAGGAGAAAACATGTTTTGTTGGTCATTCATTTTTGTCATGACATCACTTTGATTAGTTGAGACCACAGGACTGTAAAACATGATAGTTGGACTTCATTTCTGTACTGAACAGTCATTTCAAGATTAGTTAGTAAATAATAATTAGCTAATGTTATTCATGAGACTAAAGTCATCTCACTGTGGTAATGTTAATATAATATGGACAATATTATATGTATTGTCAGATATATAGATATATATATATGTACATATGAGCTTGAACTCTGGGTCAAAGATGCGAGTTGCAGTTATTTATATTTCCTATCACCTTAAATCTTCACTCAAAGACAAGTATCTCTGACAGTGTATATACAGATGTATTATATATAAGAGACAAACATTGTTCTTTTAATATGTTGGCATTACTAAATTTAGCTCAGTGCTTACATATATGTGTAAAAAGCAAATGTACGAGCTGTGATAACTGTTTCTGATAGAATGAAGATCAGACTGATATATGAAATATTCCTTTATTGGGTGAGAAAATCAGACCATGTCATAACTGCTTTAAGTCATACAGAATAGATATCAGAGCCTTAAACAGGCCGACTTCTGCTAAATGGGTCAAACTGGGCAGAAAGTATACAAACACATAACATCCTTATAGAATATGATGTAACACTATAGATCAACTTACCTCAGAATATATAAAGCATATAAACAATTACAGCAATATGATGCAACAAACACAGCAGTACTACTAATCCAAAATACTCAAAGCTTCATAGAACTGAAACAAACATTTATTTTTAGCTCCATTCTGCTGCTGATACATACTTTAGGTTTCTGAATATTAAACTTGTTGCTGCCTTTCATAGTGTGTAACTTGAAGGCCCTGAGTACTTTCTCCCACACTGAAAACACTGGGATGATAACATTATTTGAACATTACCTAATAAGACTGATTCAGGACAGACAATTAGTTATGTTAAACTTTCCTAGCAGTCCTTCACAAACAGGGAACAGTCTGTCTATTCTCCCCATCTGTCAGCTGCTGCTGGCTCTTCCTCCTCCTCTTCCTCACACACTGCTGAGTTTGTCCTGGTGGATCATCAGGGTGCAAAGCCTCACAGATGATGTGCAGCAGTGGGTCCCTCAGTCTGTCCTCACTCTGGACACTTGCAGTTGTCACACATGGAAATCAAATGTGTGATAAGCTGCAGGATTCAAACACAAGTGTAACTTATAAATACATGTTCATACTTTTATTCCACAATCAGAGAGAAAGAAACAGAGAGAGAGTGCAGGACAGACAGACAGGTGACAGTCTCAGGTGTACACACTGCTACAAAACAGCACAAGAGAAGGAGGATTTAGTGTTTGTGTTATTACGAGTGCTAAACAAGAAGAGTTCCCAGATGGTACAGTGGACACATGTGTGACTCCTGTGATTAAAGCATCTTTCTTTCAGCTTAACGAGTGAACCGTCAGCTCGTTCAAACACACGTTAAAGTCCGTTTGGCTCGACACCACCGAACAGAGGCAGCAATATAACATAGCTAACATTAACAGTGCAGTGAATCCTGCTTGTGCCGTCATATTCAGGACTGCAAACCGAGCAGCATCACTGACTTTCAGCTTGTTGTGTTTGTGGATATATGACTGACTTTAATTATCCATAAAATCATCACATTCTCTGTAAGATTAAGGTCGACTATATATATATTTAGAAGTAAAGGCTTTAAAACCAAGTTAACGCTGAAAGTACAAACATCGCTAATGTCACATAACTTTCCCGACATGTGGCCAACAGTAATGTTTTAATGTTCTTAAACATTCGCACATAAATAAGTGACATCATATTCAGTACTTACTTTTGACAGTTCACTCTTCGGCCGCTCCCTTCTGCCGTATTTTGCAGCAAAATTATCCACACCCACCGCCGCGCTATGGATTGTGGGATATATGGGACCACGAAGCGTGCACCGGACCACGCTTGATATTTGGGGAAATCGACGGCGCATTTGTATGGGCAGAAATCTGTGCCATCAGAAACTGAATTTGAATAAGTTAAATTTGAATTTGAATTACTCGGATTGAATCTGAATTGTAACTTGAATGAAAGCTTTTGAAAACTGAATTTGAATTAGTTTAATTTGAAATTGAATTTATGGTTTGAAAATGAATTGATTTGCTTTGAAACTGCATTTTATCCTTTAAAAATTCAGCTCTCGAATAATTTCAGATTCACTTCTCACCATTCAGTTTCAGTTCTACAATTCAATTTCAGTTCCAAAATTCAGTTTTTGGGACTTACATCCGGTTCCGGTTCAAGCGCAGATTAATAGAACTACAGACTGATAGCGTTACTGACGGGAATCTATAGCGTCTTGAGCTGAATTAAGACTTCAGAAGTCATTCGTCATGTCGAATGACCAGCGGATAAACTCTCAGGTTGGTAATAAATGTATTACATGTATAAGAACAAGCGTCATGTTAACAAATGATAGCCGTACAGTAACCTTTATGCTTATTGTAGCTGCTAGCTAAAAACGCTAATTTAGCCTAGTTTGCCCTGATTTCAGCTTTGACAAACAAATATGATCGACTGTTTCTAGTAGAATTCCAAAGTTGTCATCTTGTACCCTGTCAGAGCCCTGTATGCTTGCAGAGACCCCTACAGTAGGGAAACATGCAAAACGCTGTCCAAACCTTTGTATTTTAGCTTTATTTATGTCTTACACAGCATCCCAACTCTTTAGCGAACTTAATAACTTTAGCTAAAGTGAATAGTTAGTCTAATTTATTAGTGCAGCGTTACTGGATCACCTCTGTTTGAAGTAATATAATATGATATACAACTGTCACTGTGTTTAACTATCATAATAATTCTTAGGGTACTGAGTGCATGCTTAATTAGATTTTTTTTTTTTAAACATACTGCTCCATTGCTATGTTTGACAGGCTGAAGTTGTCGGGTCACCTCCTAATTCGACCATCTTTTACAGGTGTTTTGTGCCAGAAATGGAGTGTCCACTGAAGACTGAAGATACTGAATTTCTACGCCGTGCCATTGATCTGAAATTATTCGAGAGCTGAATTTTTAAAGGATAAAATGCAGTTTCAAAGCAAATCAATTCATTTTCAAACCATAAATTCAATTTCAAATTAAACTAATTCAAATTCAGTTTTCAAAAGCTTTCATTCAAGTTACAATTCAGATTCAATCCGAGTAATTCAAATTCAAATTTAACTTATTCAAATTCAGTTTCTGATGGCACAGATTTCTGCCCATACATTTGGAGTATGCATTTGAAGTACACTTCGAATTGGGACAGCCGTCGTCGCGTGGCGGTGACGTAATCGCACTTGAAATGCGTACTTCAAGCGTGCAGACCCTGAATTGGGACACAGCCATAGGGCGTTTATCAATATGCGTACTTGTGCGTACTTGCGTTTTCGTGTACTCGTGATACGTCATCAGTCGGAGACCAAGTACTGTTCAAATTCGAAGTACGCATCAAGCCGAGAACGCGAAAAAGTCCCGGATGTGTTCTCGCGCCGCCCGTTTTATCGAGCATGCATCGGTGTGGACTTGGGACAGCTAAATATCCCAGAATGCATTTCGTCCAGAACAGCGGACTCCCGGCACATCGTTTTCAACCCCCCCCCCCCCGCCCGCGGTCTTTTCACTACTCAGGTTAAAGAAACCCCAGCAGCTGTCTATAGTATTGTGTGTCCACTAAAATAAAAATAGAAGCGTTCTAACATCTCACCTGCTTGTTTTTATTAAGGTATGTACACGTATGTACATGTACACTATTTTTATTATTAGAGGTTTCACTACTGAGGTTAAAAATGATATATAAGTCACTTCGATCACTTCCAAATGTTAATGTTAGGTTTATTTGAGTGTTGTATTTGTTCCTGAGTAAACCGGTTTGGCTGTGATTAAAGTTAAGCTTCATAACATGTTACTCACAGTTAAATTAAGAGGGGATGGCAGTAGAAACTCCGGACCTGTGACATCATCACGTACGCTGGTGTTCCAATTGTACAAATCACGAGTCCGTGCTCGCGTTCTCGGCAAGTCCGTACTCCCGTGCGTTCTCGGCCAGTACGTACTCGCGTACTTGAGAATTGAGAAACGGCCATAGTTTTTCAAAATTTTAAGCAAATAAAACTCTGAAAAGTGTGGCGTGCATTTGTTTTCAACCCACCTTCGTCAATACTTTGTAGAGACACCGCTCGCTGCATTTACAGCTGCAAGTCTTTACCAGCTTTGCACATCTACAGACTGAAATGTTTGCCAATTATTTGTTGCAAAATGGCTGAAGCTCAGCCAGACTGTGAACAGCAATTTTCAAGTCTTGCCACAGATGCTCAATGGGATTTAGGTCTGGACTTTGACTGAGCCATTCTAACACAAGAATATTCTTTGATCTAAACCAGGGGTAGGCTGGTGTCCTGCAGGTTTTAGATATCACCCCGGGTTTGCAGTTGTAGCATGCTTTTTCCATTTTTGGATGATGGATTGAACAATACTCCCTGAGATGTTTAAAGCTTGGGATATTTTTTTATTACCTAACCCTGCTTTAAACTTATCTCCAACTTTATCCCTGACCTGTCTGCTGAGTTCCTTGGTCTTCATGATGCTGTTGTTCACTAATGTTCTCTAACAAACCACTGAGGCCTTCACAGAGCAGCTAAATATGTGACTTCTTAAGGTAATTGAATGCACTGGATTTTAATGAGGGATATCAGAGTACAGGTGGCTGAAAACAAATGCACACCACACTTTTCAGATTTTTATTTGTTTAAAATTTTGAAAATCATCTATCATTTTCATACCAGTTCATAATTATGTGCTACGTTGTATTGGTCTATCACAGAAAATCTCAATTTAAAAAAGGTGTCAAAATGTGTAGAAGTTCAACAGGTATTAATACTTTTTCAAGGTAATGTAAGCTCAGGCTTTGGTCAGGTTAATCAGAAATGTCCAAGTGACAAGTTTAATATTGAAGGAAGTAATTAGAGTAAAATACAGCTTTATTATCCACTTAGCTTTGGTCCAGACTAATAATTGGTTCTTAGCGCAGTGGCACTTTGATATCACTGTAATGTGTTGTCATGCTAATAATGCCAGTAATAGATTACTTTGGCTTGCACAGCAAACATGTAGCTTACAAAGAACGATGAATAAATGTTTTTATTCTTCATTTGTTTGGTGTTTAAATGTTTTGCAATCTCACTAAATACACAGATTTAAAAAGATGAAATGAACAAAATAATACATTTGAATAAATGTCTGTGTTTCCTAACATGAGAAAAATGCCGCGGGACCTAATTCATATTAATAAGCCCGCCGAAAATTAATTTCATACTAATTAAAAAACTTTCCAAACCAGGTTTTCTTTTTATAAAATTACCTTTGGTGTACTCACTCTTAGTTCTAAGATCTTTAAACTCAATAAGAGAGGAGGTGATGTCATCGTATTCATCTGAACCTGAAATGTTCATATTTTTATTTACAGGATTGTAAAAACATTTCACATGAAATTAGTTTCATTAAATCAAAAACAAGTTTCATCTCTAACTGCTCTGTGCTTTCCAGCACATATACTGTACCATTTCTGTTTTTCACTTGTGTGACTGATTCATAGACGTCAGCAGTACCTAAAGAAAAAAACAAGCCAGGGTCACATTAATCATTTTATTACAGTTACACTAAAGATCAGAGCAAAAACAGAAACACTGTGAGTCAAAACCAGGACTGTAAGATCTTTAAATGTTCTTTGAAAAACTGCTGAACACAAACTGAACCTGAGAAATGTTTGTGTTAATGGAGGTTTAATAATAGTCAATATCCATCCATCCATTTGCTTCCGCTTATTTTCAGGGGCGCTGGAGTCTATCCCAGCTGTCATAGGGCGACAGGCAGGCTACACCCTGGACAGGTCGCCAGTCTGTCGCAGGGCTCACACACAGAGACAGACAACCATTCGCAGTCACATTCACTCCCGCATTCACACCTATGGGCAATTTAGATTAATCAATTAGCCTATCCCCACTAAAAGTCAACATTAATAATAATAATAATAAAGATCGGTTTAAATGCTGACCATGTTGAAGAGAGTCGTACACATGAGTTTCATCCTGGTTGACTCCATGATTTGTGGAGGAGCCCGGACTGTGACTCTCAGACTGGATCGACCTAAAACAGGAAATAAACACAATAAACTCAAAAGTAACTGATGTTTGTTTAAAATAATAATAAAAAGTATTTTACCAACCTGGTGAAGCAGGAATCTGTGAAAGAGACAAATGTTATTACACATGTTTGTCATGTATAAATTGTTCCACTGATATTTAGTGTCATGAGATCAGAATACATGTATATGTGTGAATAATTAAAGTGTATGTAGTAAATAAACTCTCTAATACAGCATGAAAAGAAGAGGCTCTTACACTTGGACTGTCTGCAGCGATACAACAAGAGCAGGAGAATAATAATGAGAGAGACTCCACAAACCAGTCCAACCATCAACCACACAGGAGATGAACTGCGTCCAGTTACTGTAACAAACAATAATTAATTATTAATAATATGTAAAAGAAGCATTCTGAGAGCACAAATCTCTGCTAAGGCAGCTCACTCTGTTGACAAATAAGTCCAAAGGCAGATTTGTTTCAACGTGACAACAAGGGCAGATGTGAAAAATAAAAGTGAGGTCAGAGGTCAAACGTAACATGATATTTTAAATCTTTATACAGTATTTTCTATATGTTGACAAGACACAGCACCTTTGTAAGAATCATAGTTTCTATGTTATAAGGATTTTTATTGAGTCATAAAGTTGACCTTGAAGACCTCGGTGGATGTAAGCCAAATGTTAATGGATAGTTAACATGACTGCAGCTCGTCAGTGAGGTAACCAGGCAGGTCTGCTGGGATCCTTTCTAGGAAAATAAGATTTGTATGCTAACAGATTTTCCCCTTGTTTCAGTGACTTCCTGCTTCAAGATTCGTTTTCATGCCATCATTCACCTCCAGTCAGACGCCTGCCACCTTGGATCATTACCCCCCTATTCACCACCACTGCTGCCCCCCTCAGAGCCTCTTCCTCAATTGCCTGCCTGCCCACCCTTCAGCAGTTTCCACAGACCTCTGCCTTCATCCTTTACCCCCACCTAGTCTGGACTCCAAGTAAGTCATTGTTGCAGCCACTTTATGAACACTCTCTGTCTTGTCACATTCCCTCTCAGATTTCCTGCCCTAACTGCTCTCTCCTCTCCCACAGATCTGCCGCCCTCACGCTGTTATGTCCGCTCCTCTGGCCTTTCTCTCTCACCTCAGTTAAGATGTTTTTGTAGGACTCGCTCCTTAAGTTTAGGTTCATTTATGTTTTGTTCTTGATGACCAAGTTGAAGCTCACAATCTGTTGTGTTCAATGAATTATCCTTCGTTTCAATAAAGAAACTGACTGATTACATCCTCTGCTGTTTTCACCTGAGTCCCTCACATGAGTCCTGAATCACAACGATATTAAACCTGACAATTTAGAGATATTACATAATAGTTTTATAAAGTTCTGACTAAATAGACCCAGGTGGCTTCAAACATTAAAAGAGATAATATGATGTTATTTCTCAGTCATGAAACTCATTAACAAAAATCCATCAAATGTTTTGATCCTGCTCACCTTTAACTGACATCCAGCTCTGTGCTGACTCTCTTCCTGAGTACTGACACTTGTAGAAACCTTCATCAGACTTTGACACTGCAGAGATCTTCAGCTCCCCTCGGGGATCATTTTGAATAAGTTTGTCATTGTGATAGAAAAACACATTGGAAAGTATTTTTTGTGTTTTCAAACTGCAGGTCAGACTAACAGAAGCTCCCTCAGTCACAGGATGAACAGGACTCATCAGGACAGGACCATTACCATCATCTGTGAAACAATCACACACAATTGTTTCAGTCAGACCAGCTGATGCAAACCTTTGAGAAAAAGCTGTGAGTCGTGTCTCATGATCTACATGCAGACCTGGTTTTCTGAGTGATTATGAGGACTGGAAATATAGTTGGGATGTTCCCTGCAGGAGTCAAATTATTGACGGTGACGTTATTGAATGGTTAAAGGTGAAATTGTAAATGTTTGTATGTTTGTGTTATTTTGCATGATGTGTTTCCCAAATTTCTCTCTATTGAGACATTGAAAGTTCATCTAATGTGACGACAGAGATGTTGAGCTTTTTTGAGTTTTATTCTGACAGAGAAAATAAAAAATACTGTTGGCAAATTATGACAAACTGGATTATGAAAGAATCGAGAGAAATTAGACCAACAACCAAGAATATTTTGATGCTTCGTTGCCTGAAATTGTCTGAAATTCTCATTTTTGTTTGTTTTGCCACATAGAATTACTTCACATACAGCAAAGCTGGGACAAATGTTCATGTGACGTCTAAATCACTCAGATCCAAGAAGTAAATGTATAATAACATACTCTGTACAGTGATGTTGACTGCACTGCTGAACTCTCCTGATCCAGACTCACACCAGTACACTCCAGTATCTGACTTTGATGTGTTGATGTTACATGTGGATCCAGTCATTCTCCTACAGTCAGAGAGTCGGCCGTCCTCAGAGAACTTCCTCACTCTCCACTCAGTGAAGTTTCCCTCACAGGTCAGTGAGACAGAGTCAGAGGTGAAGTGTTGCACTCTGTCAGGACTCACTGTGAGAGACGCTGCTGAATGAACATCTGGAAACAACATGCAGTGAAGAGACAAAGCTCACAGATGTTAGGATTCAAAATATCACAGTGGAAATATTTGTTTGCTTGAAGCTTTTGTTTTGAAAATCAAATTTAATAGTTCAATATGATAAAGTGTTTGTTTGGTGAGACACTGAGTCTGACAACAAGCCCTGAATCACACAGACAGTCAAATCAATGGAAAACAAAGGAGCCGAATACTGACATGTTTAAGATTATCTAACCCACATGCTTTATCTGCTGGCAGCTCATGTAGAGCTTGGTACACGTCATGTGACATCATGAGCTTTGAGTCATCACTCTCAGCATTATCCACCTGATACAGATCACTCTGAACACACTTCAGTCATTTGCTGTCATGTTTCTGTCATAACTCTGTGATATTGTCTGTTTCACAGATTCCTTCTACAGTGAGATATTTTGCAGCAGCAGGACCAAAACTAAAAACCTTTGAAGGATATTGTCAGGGCTCTGTGTGCGGGCAGGTGGAGATGTAGATCCAAGTGCAGGACTCTGAGACGGAAATGTAACTGAAAACCACAGCTTTATTTCTGGCACCAACAAAACAGAAACCAAACATAAAAACACTAACTGGAACACACAGGCAGGATCTGAGGGTACGACGCGACACTGGGCTGAGGAAAACACAGGGCTTAAATACACAGGGTAGTAATGAGGGAATGGGCAACAGAAGGGAGACACAGATGGGAGAGATGAGGGCTAACGAGACGGGGGAACCAAGCTGCACACACTAACATAAGACAAAGACTTTCACAATAAAACAGGAAACATGAATTACTAAACAAGAACGCAGACTTGACACTGAGAGACAGAAAATAACACATGGAACTCAAACAATACATGAAACCACAAATCCTTAAGCACGGATAAACAGAAACAAGAAACTAATAATAATCATCATCACTACAAGAGAATAAGAAAACAATCCATAAAGCAGAATTAAACCAAAATATAATAAACTCAAAATACTGGGTCCAACGCACCCAGCACCGGGACATATATTTAAATGAACAATAACAGCAGCTGTTATTTGTGACGTCTTCTTCTAGCGTCCATCTGTAGTCAGTGTTTTTCTTGTATTTGTCAGAGCTGTTAACCTGCCTGCTGACATCTTTGTTTCTTTATTAACTATATTTGACTTTTTTATCTGAACACCTACCTGAGCACTAAACAAAGAGTCTTAACTGTGTAAATCCTGTCTGTGCACTAAGTAAAAATAATCAGTACAAACAGTAACATGAGTTTAAATATCAAAGTAAAATTATTCAAAGAGAAAACATTTAAAATCTCATAGATGTCTTTTGTTTTTCATGTTATCACATTAAATAAAACTGAAAAATAAGAAAAGGAAACAAGGAAATTTAGTTTGGTTTGATCACAGAAAGAAAGGAAAATATTCAGTTCAGTTCTTCTTTTGTGGAGTTTTAATGTACACAGACATCAATGGTTGTCATGGAAATAAGATTTTAATGGTCTAAATCCTGGTGAATAAAAATGATGACCTAACATGAGCTCATTGAAAGGACAGAGAGAAACAAACTGACCTGCAGACCAGACAAACTTTGGTTGACTGTGATCAGTGTGATACTCTGGGTCTCCTCTTCCAGCTCTGCACACATATCCTGCTGTGTGTGTCTGTCCATGAATGATGTAGGAGTCCTGTGCAGTCCCACTGCCATCAGGTAGCAGCTCATAACTGGAGGATTTCTCTGATAGATCAGGAACAGCTTTATACCAGTAGAAGCTCCATCCTGCAGACGGATGTTCAACCTGACAGTTCAGAGTTACTGAGGCTCCAGGACTCAGCCATGATGGAGACACAGTGAGGACAGGACGGGGTTTATCTGTTCAACAAAGATTTTCTCTCAGTGAACATGTAGTACAGTCTCTGAACAGTGAGCTCAGTTTATACAAAGAATAATAATCTCAGTCTATATGAACAGAAACACATTTTACAAAGTGTTCAAACAGCTTAAAGGAAATATGACTTACTGTCAGAAACTGTCAGTGTGACTGAATCACTCCACTCTGTTGTTTTATGCCGTGAACTTTTCATTCTGCCCTTACAGCGATAGTTTCCACTGTTGGATGATGAAGCAGATCTAATCCTGTATTCAGTTTGATTTGGAGGTTTTATGCTGCTGTTTGTTTCCCACTCATAATCCCACTCAGTGTCTCCTCCATGGATCTCACATCTGACAGTGATCGTCTCTCCTCTGTATATCTCAGACCAGTTTGGATACAGAGTCACAACAGGCCTGTTTGACACTGTTAATGTTCAAGAAAGTACAATAAAAACACATGAAAGACAAAAGGTTCAGTTACCATCAGATGTAGTTATTTGTCGAAAGTTACATTTAAACTCACCAGTTGTGACAATCCTGACTGACTCACTGTCCTCTGTGTAGTAAACTGGTTCTCCTCTTCCTCCTCTGCAGCTGTAGAGTCCTCCCTCTGAGACACTGATTTGTCCATTTGTCAAAGCTTCATAAGATTTCCCATCTCTGTACCAGTAGTATTTCCATGATGATGATGATGATGATGATGATGATGGGTTCACAGAGCAGGTCAGGGTCACACTGCCCCCTACTGGAACAGCTGTCCTATCAGCTCTAAGTTCAGCCTTTGGTTTCGCTGCAGTTCAGTTTAGAACAAGAACATAAAAGTAAAAATGACTGAATCAGAACAATTTAAAGATGGAAAAATGTAAATGATCAAATATCATGAAACGTCAATGCTGAAGATATAACAAAGTGTGTCACACATGATTCTATTCTGCATTTTTGTTTTGATGAGAACAGTGACTTTTTAAAATATGTACTTGTGTGTATTTACAGTTAATTACATGTTATGTCCTTGTGTTCTTTACTCAATCTGATGTTGAAGCCTCTGATAGCTAAGATGAGACCTAGTAAGTGTGTTTTATATTCTTTTGCTGTGGAAGCTGACATTTCCTGTCGCACAGATGTCTTTAGACCACAATAATAAGCACGGTGAACGTCACCACTGACATTACAGGGAGCAGTTTGGATGTGATTTCCAGCTGAGCTGTTAGGAATGCTGGAATAAGACTTCAGTGTTTGTGTTGCAAAACAGATCAGGCTTATTAGCCGAGTTCAGATCTCGGAACTGAAATCTGAGACTGTTGAACCTCGATGGTGATCCACGCCTAGCAGATCTGAACCTCCACTGAAATCTTCTGTTCCTGCTGGATCAACTCATATTCCAGAGATCAGGAAACTGACTCACACTTCTGAACTGTGGTAGGACTCCACCATAATCTCTGTTACTGCGACACACAGAGGACTTAATCCAAGAACTGATTCCACACCAGACTGTGACTGTGAAAGGTTTTCTCTGTAAGTCTGTGGACAGCTGATTTTGTGCTTTCAGTGTTGTAATTCCATCCATTGTGTTGGTGTTGTACTGGTAACTCACTGTGTTACTGATTATAACTAACCAGCCACTCTGCAGGTCTAGTGAGTGAACTGAGTCGACTTAAATTGATCAAAGTTTGAAGAGCAGCTGAAAGAAAGCTGGTTAACCCTGAAGGAGCTAACACAGGTTAACTTGTAGTTAACACAGATAAGAGTTCAAACTAACCTGAACTAGACAGAGAGAGATATTTTTACATATTGTTGTTTAATTTTATTTAAATATTTTATTCTGGTTTTCGGATGCATAAATTAATGTACACTGGAAACTGGTTGTATATTTCCGTGTCTTCTGTTTCCCACCTACAAGTTCAAAGTTCACCCTGGTCCTGGTATGTATTATTGGTTATTGGTTGGTATTTTATTTTTATTTTAATTTTGTTTTATCTTTAGTGAAGTATTGAGTTTTCCCATGTACCGTGAATGCACCGCTGCACTGCTCATGTTAACTTTTTTTCAGTGCAGCTGTCTGCACGCAGCAAGGTAAATTTCTCTGTATATTGCACTGTGTTAAAAGGGTAAAAGAACTCCATGAAACGTAGTTTTGAGCACTGATTTTGTTTTGCAGATGCACGAAACTGCTGTGGTGGGGTGGCTGTAGCTCAGGAGGTAGAGCGGGTCAGCTGCTGATCGGAAGGTTGGTGGTTCGATCCCTGGCTCCCCTAGTTTGCATGCCAAATATCCTTGGGCAAGATACTTATGGCGTATGAATGCGTATGATTGATAGTTAGAAAGCACTTAACGTATAGATAGTAGTGCTTGTGTAAATGGGTGTGTTGTATAGAGCACTTTGAGTACTCCAGGAGAGTAGAAAGAATCAGTCCATTCACCATGTGGAACTTGCAATCCTGTAACATGTTGAGCTACAGAGTTCATGTATTGCTCACACAATACATGAACTCTGGTGAGTCTCGAATTGTGCAAATTAAATTGTGATTCACAGTCCGGTTTCTAACTTATAAAGTTTATAAAACTTTATAAAACAGCTTCTATGTGATTGTAGAAGCTGTTAACGATGTCTTAGATGTGTTAGCCCTGTGAAAAGTATGCTAGTGTACCCACATGTGCTACCTTTGCAGGCACAAGTGTTGCATTTTGAGGAGAATTTGATTTTGAGGAAAGAAAAGGTAAATTTGAGTGAACAAAATTCATTGCTGCGTGCAAAATTGTATTTCAGTGTTTGCAATTATACACACACACACACACACACAATAGCAGCCCCCTTTCGCTCTGTTTTTGCATTTGCTCGCAATGTGTCGCTTGCGCTTTTCAACATTTCTGCCCTGCGCGTTCAACTCTTTCTGCAAACCGTTATATTTGTGCCACAAAACCAGCCAATCACAGACTTGGATGCAAAAAATTCTGATGGGCTGTTTTGTTCTTCAATCAGCTCGAAATAACGAAATGCAATATCCCAGAATGCATTTCATCCAAAACTCAAACGAGGCAGTGAAATATTACTCTTTCTGGATCACAAAATAAACTTTTGAGATATTTTCAGGTGAGAATGGTGCTGTGTAACATCAAACATCTGCTCGATTTATTAAGACGTCACATATTTGCAAAAGTGCTCTAACATTTTCAGAGATGCTTTTTACGCACCAGCTGACCACATAGCTGGACTGGCCATTGGGCATACCGGGTATTTGCCCGATTGGCCGATGGCATTTTTTCATTTTTCATGTTTGTTTGTGTTAAGAGATTTCTTAGGATTTTGGGATTTTTATTATGTTATGCTTAAAAGTACGTTTCATTATCTAAATGTGTTTGCTCTTTTCAGTATTCAGCTTAAACTCTGCAACTCTGTGCAGACTCCTAAATGGGGAAGTTACACAGGAAGCCTGCAGTTCTATTTTCTCTCTTCCTGTATGTGCTCTCTGAATAAAGACTCTTTCTTTATACTGCAGGGGCGCGAGTCTCCCTGAGTCTCACCCGTGTACACGTTAAACCTGTCTGAGCGTTTTTATTCCGACCTGGGTTGCAATACAGGAAAACTCCTGACAGTTTGTTTTTGTAATGGTATAAACAATGAAAGGTGGTGGGTTAGCCAATTGGTCATGATCAAGTCTGGGTGGACCAATTACAATACATCCCTACTGAGATGAAAAGGAACACAGTTTGTCCCGTACTTCAGCTAGAATGAAAACCCCCCACAAAGCTGGAGTTATTCTGTGTCTTTGCTGCACAGCTGCCTCTTCTTCTCTTCTTCTCGCCCCCTCCCTCTCTTTTTGCTACTTCAGTCATGGAACAGATCAATGATCAGCTGATCGGCTTTTCTGTCGGCTTTTCTGCTAGTCCCGTCTCTCTTGCTTGTTTATCGCCCACTTTGAACCAAAAAGAGGAAACCAGTGGATGTCGCTCGAAACAACAGCAGCATGTTTAAGCTTGATCAGCTGTTGTTAGAATTTATTTAATAATACTTTCTAGTATCAGCTGATGTTTGCTGGAGCCACAGCTGTAAAAGCTGCTGGTCATGATATCGGTTTGGATATGTGGTGAAAGGGAAACATGAAGGTGATACACTGTATACAGATCATACATATATACCAACAAGACAGTGTACATCACTGTCACAAAAGCGTTTGTTTTCATTCAAAGGATTTATGGTTTTTCCTATAAATCCTGGTGGTCTAGTCAATACACGGGCAGATTTTTGGACGGCACACTTGATGTCATAGTCCTCCATTGTCCATCATTACATTCGTTGCAGAGAAACAAGCACAGGGCTCTCATTGATTTAGCGTTATGACTAATTATATATTTTCATGTACTTTATATTTGTTTTTTAGTTGAGGACATTTTAGGAGGACACTGCCAATAAAGTTACACAACTACGCAGTGAATTTGTGTTTATTATTATATCTACAAAATACCACAGTTTTGTTCTTGGTCTTATCATTTTATTTTGTTGTATTTATCTGCGACACGTTAAGGCCGGTCCGTGAAAATATTGTCTGACATTAAACCAATTCGTGCATAAAAAAATGTTAGGGACCGCTGATCTAAGTGACTTATATACAGTGGCGGTCCTAGCCTGTTTGGCGCCCTGGGCGAACACTCCCTCTGATAGGTATAACGTGTGCTCGAAATGCTAATTTGTGGGCAGAAATTGGGTATAATGTGGCAACGAAAAAGATAACGTGCGCACATCATATTGATACAATTCCTGGACAGCTGCGTAGAGACATAAGCATAAGATTAGGCTAAACCTATACACCATGGACAGAGACAATATGAATGAGTTTTATTTTAGGCTGGGAATGAGCTACAAATGCATTTTGAAAAGCCTGCAATGCAAAGAACCATTATTAGAGAGACATTTAAACAGGATATTGAGAGCCAAGTTGCTTTACAGACGTAATTGCGACCTGGACGCTGGGATAGATTTTATTGTCAACCAACTGCAAGGGCCGGGGAAGGATCACGGTTATCGGTCAAGTGTTTCGTGGCTACAAATTAGCATTTCGTGGGCACGTTATACCCATTTCGTGCACACGAAGTAGCAATTTTTTTTTTTTTTGACGATGCCCGTGATGCCGCCACGGGAAACCGCCCGTATCAAAAATCGCTACTGCTTATATATTATGTTTTACCTGAGTAGGGAAAGACCACAGGGTGGTTGAAAACGATGTGCCGGGAGCCTTGACCAGCCGGTCAGCTGGTGGGTAACAGGCATCTCTGAAAACATTATGGCACTGTTGCAAATATGTGATGTCTTGATAAATCGAGTAGATGTTTGAAGTTTACACAGCAACATTCTCGCCTGAAAATATTGTAAAAGTTTATTTTGTGATCCAGAAAGAGTAATATTTTAAACTCCACCACTCTGCGTTCTTCCGTCACTGCCTCGTTTGAGTTTTGGATGAAATGCATTCTGGGATATTTGCCTGGGTTTAGCTACAGCAGCTAGTGAGCTGATTGGAGACCAAAACAGCCAATCAGAATTCTTTGCATCCAAGTCTGTGATTGGTTGGTTTTGTGGCACAAATATAAAAGCATACAGAAACAGTTGAACGCGCAGGGGTAGAAATGTTGAGAGCGCAAGCAACACATTGCAAGCAGGTCCGCGATCTGAGCAAGAGCAAATGCAAAAACTGAGCGAGAAGGGCTGCTGTTGTGTGTGTATATGGACAATTGCAAAATTATGGATATGGATAATTGCAAACACTGAAATAAAGCAGCAATAAATCTTTGTTCATTCAAATTTAGCTTATCTTCGCTCAAAATAAATTTCTCTTCCAAATGCAACACTTGCACCTGCAAAAATCTTTTATATGTGCGCTTAAAATAGTGGCACAAAAATAACGCCATAGCTTACATGTGAGGTTTTAACTAACTCACCATTTGAAACACTTTTCATGGTTTATTCGATTTGCACTGAAATGTATTTTTGTCGTTGGTATATTGGTATTGGCCAGTAGGGATGGGTAGCGATATGGGTTCTGACAAAAAAATAAAAATATAAGAGGCTTTTGGACAAAGTTTGTGTTCTCCATTCTTTAAGCAACGGTTTGAGCACCGTTTAAGCACCGGCACGTTTCAAAAGTAACGGTTTGGCACCGGATAAAACCTAAATGATACCCATCCCTATTGGCCAGTAAGAACTGTATAGATGATATCTAAAGAAAAAATACAACACTTAGAGGAATTTGATTTTACTCTTTTTTTAATTCATACAAATGAGATACAGGGAAAATTAGTTGGTAGCAGGGCCTTTTTTAGCCAATTTTTGGGGGTGCTGAAGCAAAATTTCCTTTTCCTTTTTCTTTTTTTTTTTAACAATATTTGCTGTTTGTTTGACACACTACTAAAAATATAAAAACCATACAGTACTTGGTTTAGACGTAATATTTTAACAACAAAAGTATAGATACCCCCCCTCTCCCAAAATGGTTTGTTCCAGCTCACCTCTCCTCCACTCTGACTCTAGCGCCCTTTCTGCCAAACCGATGGTGGCTGAGACACAGCGGAGCGGAGGTGTGAGTGCCTGGCTTAAAATAGGACATATTAGCTGCATTTAACCTTCAGTTACTCTTTATATAGTTAGGTAGGAGTCAGACCATGTTTCTTTCTAGCTGAAAAACATTACACCAGGTAACCTGCAGTGTTCAAAACGTGTTTTCCGACGATGTTTGCTACCCTACAATCCGTTCTGCTCTGTAGTAAAATCAGCGACATTTGACCTTCCTGCTGCTCCCATTGAAATGTATACAGCCTATTTAAAATCTAAAACTTAAAATTGTCTGTAGCTACTGTTGTTACCACTGTCCTGTTTGAAATGGATACTAACTAGCTAACTGACTGGGTGCCCATTAACCTTATAACTCCTGTTGTGTGTGTGTGTGTGTGTATGTGTGTGTGTGTACAGAGACAGCCAGGTTCATAATGGATATTAGGACGTTTTCAACAAAAAAAGGAGCCACATTCAGGTACAAGTGTAAAATCAAATGATCCATCAATCAAGAATAATGTTGGATCAGTGTTTCAATATTTATATCTTTTATTAGATGTTCATGTGGTTTGGTTATTTGCCTTTTGGTTGAAAGTACACTGAGAGAGGACTTCTTGTTAGGGATCTTAATAGTATTTTTTTCATATTAATGTAATTTTTTCATCTAATTGAATCTATTTGTGTATGATTGTCAGTCCAAAGAGGGAGAGAGGAAAGAGGGGAACGTGAGGAGAAAGTACAAGGTCAGGAAGAACCAGGTAAGAAAACAGACAGGGAACAGTGACAGGCACAACAGAAACTGTTAAACTGACAAAGAGAAAAAAACTAATTTTACTCATACAATCTGGAAGTTGTGTTCTCCTGATATTAAAGGTGCTATACAGAATCTGCAAAACAAACTGTGTTGAAACATTTTTTGAACATAACATTATCATTGATTGGGGAGATTAAAATTAATGATATATTTTTATGTGGTTCAGCCACAACTCTACTAAAACCTCAGGTAATAATAGATTGGGCCAACTTTTGGACCATCCAGTTGTCTGAGTGACTGCCGCAGTACGTACATCACATTTGTGCACTATCAGAAAGTGCCAAACGGAGCCCTGGTGGAGTGAGGAGCTGTAAAGAGAAGCAGATGCTCTGTTTATATTCTAAAGATGTTTTAAGCTTGTTTCAAAGATTCTGTACTGCAGCTTTAAATGTTTTCCACAAGCACACATACACTTATCAGTGTTTCTCAAACTTTTTACAGTGTGTACCACCTGATAAAAATGTCAAGCTCTCCCAAGTATCACTATGAAAGCATGAAACTCATAAATCTTACAACACAAAATTAGTATTAGTAAATTAGTCAAATTAATATCTGCAGTAAAGATTTCTTTCATACATTGTATACATTGTACCATAAGCAAAGTTGCCTCCATTTTTATAATTTTTTTAATCAATATTTTGTACATTTCAAGGACTCTTCTGTTTTTGGAGTGTATTTTTATGTGTCTGTATTATATTAAACATACACATTAAAAGTGAATCTCTGTCCAAAAAATGCAGTCAGTTTTCTTTTTACTCACTGTAAGCATCATTCATTATTCTCCCAGTAATTAAGGTTAGAAATTTGCAGACTTGCACAGAGATGGTAAAATTATTATGATGAAAACGGAGACGAAGCTAACAGACGACGAGGACAAGGAAGCACCAAGGAGACAGTCAGAGAGAACTCGAAAATAGCGAGCTAACTTCCTTCTAACTTCTAACTTCGTTAAATTTAATACATTTTGTTTTCATCAATGCCTGGATGTTAAACGGAATTGTTACACCTGGTAAAGCAGTAACGCTGATCATTTTATTAAAGATGATACAATTTAGACAGTTTTTAACTCTCAGTGATGCTGCAGGGTTCATTTGACTTTGGGACCTGAAGTGGACGGAGGTTTGGAACCAGATTATTCTGCGAGGCTCCTGACTACGGCAGTAATGTCTCGACAATCCACCAAGCAATGCGCTTCAGTAGCTTACCACTTTTTTGACAGATTTTTGAGCGCTGTGGACCACATAAAATCGGTTTGAGGTCAGTAAGCACAGCCAGAATTCATATATAAGGCGCACTGTTGATTTTTGAGAAAATTAAAGGATTTTAAGTGCGTGTTATAGTGTGTAAAATACAGTATACAGAAGAAAATAATGTATCGCGATATATATCGTTACTGCACATGCTTCAAATTATACCATGATATGGATTTTTGGCCATATCGCCCAGCCCTAACCTGAATTAACAGACCAGCGTGTTCTGACAAACCGTCCTACTTTGACAAACCGTCCTACCGTAAGTAGTTTATGCACATTTCTGCTGTCACAGAGTAATTCCAGCACAAATTTAAGTTGGTATGACGGTTTGCCACTTAACTTTGCCCATCAGAGTATGCTTGTAGCTCATAATTATAAAGCCAGGACGGTTTGCCACTTCATTTTACCCGTTAAAGTATGCTTGTATGTAACAATCACAAAGGTAGGATGGTTTGGCACTTAATTTCGTGTTGTGCGCATGCGCAGGAACAAGGATGGTAGGATGGATTCCCAGAACACCGCGTCCAATAAAATGAGTCCATATTGTCATCTGCAGTTCATAGTTCATTAAGTGAAAAACATGCAGTGTGTGTTGTTCATGAGACCAGACTCTTTAACTCAAACCCGAAACCTCTAAGATTCATTTCAATAATGGACAACATGTACGGGCTCAAATTGTGGTCATAAATATTTTGTACTTGTAAATCAAATGCGTATTTGTGAACTGAGTTTTGTTTTGTAACCTTGTAAATCAAAATATGTGAAAATTGTATGTTTGTGCATCTACAGATGAGAATGTGTGTGTGTGTGTGTGTGTGTGTGTGTAAAAAAGATTTGTTTGTAAAAAAAATATTTATACGGGTTACAATTTTTTTTTTGTTAAGGTCTGCTTACTGATACAAAGCAAAAAATATTTGTGATTTTATACTACACACAGTAATTTTGACCTGATTTTTCTTCCTTTCAGCTGATTGGTTAATGTCATATCAATCACAAATGTAACAATCCAATCATAAAACAGATGGTTTGGCTGCTTGGGGTGCTTTACTGAGCTTCAGGTCCTGGAAGGCTAATACAGTTTAGTGATGTGCGATACCACTGATTTCCTTTCCGATCTGATACCAAGTAAAATTCAGGGTGGTATCGACGATACTGATCCGATACTGATAGTTTGTACAAAAACTTAATGTTTCATTGTATTTCATAATGCAATATTTAATTGTATTATGTAATTGAAATCATATAGCTTCATAATGATTACAGGACATCAGACTACTTGTACTTATTGCTTAATATTGCAGAATAATCACATAGAAATTAAAAAAAAACTTGAAGTTGTGCTATTTGAGCATGTTGCTGCCTGCAGCACTAAAGGACTCCGCGACAGACGTCTGTCTCGCCCTAGCAGCACCTGTCCCTCTCCTCCTCTTCAGTTTGCCTCAACATACGCTCTTAATATTCTGTGATATGATTTACTCTGAGGTTTTTGACGAGGTTAGTGGTGTTGCCACAAAACCTCACTGTCTTGCCACATGTATCAAATACTGCATCTTGGCTTTTTGTCGAGGTAAAATACGTCCACACATGACTCCATTTACGAACAGCCATTGTTGTGAGTGCGCACGCCAGAGGCTGCATCACATTTATACAGCCGTATTTTGCATATGACTATGAAAGGCGTAAGAGGAAGTAGTTCCTCCCAATTTAGACGATCCGAATGATATAGTTTCTTTCCACTGTGTTCCTTTTAATGATAAACTACAAATTTACTCCAAAGTACTAAAATATCGATATTTTAATATGAGAATCGATTTTATAACATAAATTACTGGTATCGGAAGAATCGATATTTCAATATCGATCCACACACCACTAATAAAGTTTGAAGCTGGAGGATCTCTATATAAATATATATAAATACAAGCTAGGTCCATTAACTTTCGGTAGCTGTTGAAATTATAAAGTTGTGGTATGTCAGTGGTTAGAAATACCATTATTATTTTAGGATTAGTTTAACACAAAGTCAGTGCTGACCCGGGAGCACTGCTGTGAGTCACAGTGCGCAGCATAAAGGCCCTTTCACGCGCATGTGCTACTAATGCTAAATGCTAACTAAGGGCAAAGGATCCAGAGTCTGTTGTGCTGCCACTGAGCTCTACCTGTACTAAATGCTCCTTGTAGTTTCTATCTCTGACTTTATGTCCTCTACTAGAGTTTGTGGTGTTTTATCTTTAATTGTTTAATAAAAACATGTATCACTAATTCATAACGAAGAAAGCTTTGTAACTCTCCCCACTAGTGAAGACTGTCATTTCCACAGCACTGCTTTCCCCCCGAGGTCCACAGCGCTGTTGAAAAGGATCTGGAGGTCCCTGTGTAAGCACGTAAACCTGTGACACAAACATCACCAAACTGGGACACACACAGACTGTTTTCCTCTTCTGTAGAGCTGCACAGCAGAGAAGTTACTCTGATATGTTTTTTATCTTCACTGTGAGTAAAAAGTTGTTTTTCACGTTTTTTTGTTGTCAAACTGAAACCAAAATATTTTAGTAAGCAGCACAAAAGAATCAGCTACAAATCTGCAAGAAAGTGAGAGTTTTCACTTATTTTAACAAAACGAATTATCTGTACGGAACATCTTTAACTTACATGATACAGTCAGTCCAGTAATTTTGCTCCAATGTGTTAACAAATAGTCCCTTCTGCCCCGGCAGCTGTACAATCCACTGTCAGCTTCAGTAACTGTGATGATTCTGTATTCACTGGATGTTGGAGGTGTGTTTAACTTTACAGTATGATTACTGTATGTTGTTATAATTAAATTAAAACACTGTTTTATGCTACTTTGGATACAAGATTAAAAACAAAACCTGCAGTGTTGTTGAAATAGAAAGTATTTTGTTGTGTTTTTGGATGAAACATTGTGTAGTATAAATTAAAATGAGTGAAATGTGTCCAACTTACATAATACTCTGAATAGGATCATATTACTCCACTTCGTCCAGGAGAAGCTTCTTCTACCCCGGCAGCTGTATCCTCCACTGTCAGACTCAGTAACTGTGATTCTGTATTCACTGGATGTTTCACGTGTGTTTGACTGGCCTCGTCTCCATTCATACGTCCACTGAGCTCCTTCACCTCCCTGAATCTCACATCTGGCAGTGACTGTCTCACCGCTGTATATCTGAGTCCAGGATGGCTGCAGGGTCACAGTGGGCTCAGGAGGAGCTGTTCAAATAAAAATATATTATTAGCAGAATTATAGAAAATCATCATTGAAACTGTCCTGGGTTTTTTTTGCTCTTGTTAATGATAATTATCATTTTTAATCATTTTCATTTGAAAAATTAAAAAAGGTAATTTGATGATATTTAGAATCAGCAGAGTGAATGACAACAATCAATAACCCTGAGTTCTCTGTTTCTGTCTCACTTTGTGTCTTCTGTGTGTTTTGGTCTTAACGTTGTTTTTATAAATCTGTGGAATAATCAAAACATCTATTCTGTATAGAAACGTTTTGTTCTGTGGCTGATTGTGACTCAGAGAAAATGGATGTCTTTTCATGTTGGGTCTCTGCCTTGTAGAGAGGACATGACAGTAATACAGCTGAGTTTCTTTTTATCCTGAATTTGTTTTGCTATTGTCTGAAATGTTCCAGCAGAGAAGCAGCTGATGGCAGCATCTGTTCAGCATCTGTTCAGCATCTGTTCAACATCTGTTCAGCATCTGTTCAGCCAAAGTGTTTCAACAACAACATTTAAAGTTTTGTCTGAGTTTATTTGGAGGACAGTAGCTCACATTCAGTTTTGAAACAGTGATGGAAACTCTGCATTTGCAGCAAAAGACATAAAGAAATTGGTAAAGTTTATTATGTCATGTGAAAAAATTTGATTTTTTTCTATTCCAGATGTTTCACTGTGAGTGATTACTGCATGGTATTATAATGGCATTAAACACTGTTGTACAAAGCTTTAGACACTAAACTAAAAAAGAAACACACAGTACTGTTGAAGTTATTTTGTTTTGTTTTTGAAATTAAAATGAGAGAAATATGTTCAACTTACGTAATACAGACAATGTGATGACATCACTCCACTCTGTCCAGGAAGAGCCTCTTCTGCCCCGGCAGCTGTATCCTCCACCATCAGACTCAGTAACTCTGCTAAATGTGTATTCTCTGGATGTTGGATGTATGCTTGACTGGCCTCGTCTCCATTCATACATCCACTGAGCTCCTTCACCTCCCTGAATCTCACATCTGACAGTGACTGTCTCACCGCTGTATATCACACTTCTGTTTAACTGAGTCCAGGATGGTTGCAGGAACACAGTGAGCTTAGGAGGAGCTGTTCAAATAAAAATATATCATTAGCAGACTGATAATTTGACTTGAAAATCAACAATAAAACGTTTCGTTTTTATTAAATAAATTAAACCAGATAATTTACTGATCTTTATATTCACTATTTGCTTTTTTCTACATCTTTACATTTACATATTACACATTTCTAAACATATAATCCATGAGTTGTCAGTTAGCTGTTGTTTGTTAACAAAGCTGTTAAACCTCCAGTGATGGATTCAAAGCTGGAGGCTGCTTTGCTCTCATAAAGTGATTATTAATTCATAAATGGTGAAATACAAAGTTTTCATGTGGCACCAAAGTCAAAACTAGACTGGCAAAGAAAAACTAAGAGTAAAGGTTCAGTAACCAGGAAAGGAGCACAAACTGTTTTTTTAAAATCACTCTAAAAATACAAAACAGCACCATGAACTCCTCTGTGTCTGTAAGTGATCTGAAGACTGAACACAGGTGAAACGATGTACTGAGCCTAACAATTAATAATTTGACAGATTTAGTGCTTTAAGTACTGGTGATTAGTGAATAGTGATTTCCTCTACAACTGGGAGAAGACCTTTTTCAATTCTCAATTTTTTTTAAACTCATCAGTTTCCTGAATGACGACTGAATCGCTTTCAGTTGTGACTAAACTTGTGTTTCTTCTCCTTCCTCTGCAGGTGTAGATGCCTCCATCAGAGACAGAGATTGCACTCTTAGAGCTAAAAGAGATGATCTCATTTTCAGATGAGGTTTTTCTGAACTCATATTCTATGTCAGCAGAATCCTTCACATCACAGGTCAGTGTCACACTGCCCCCTGCTGGTGTGGTTGTGCTGTCTGCTGTCAGAGTGGCCTTGATTTTAAGTTCTGTAACTTAGAAAAACATGAGGCTGTTATTGTGGCCCTTTTAGTGGAAGAAGGAGAAACCCACCACATCTGCCACACAGATGTTCCAGCTGCAGTTTTATTTCCTACTGCAACTGTGACTCAAATACAAGGTGAAGAGCAGGTGAGCCTGGCTGAGTAATACGCCACCTGGTGGTTTGTTCTGAGTGTGACAGAAAGCCTGAGCCTGTGAGCCTGAGCTCAGGGTTAATGAACATGACTAACAGAAAACCTTCCACACTCATCTGTGGATCTGTCACAGCAGACGTGCAGCAAAAGTCACAAGTAATAAAACAGATAACTGGAAAGCAGGTGAGCTGTAACTTCACCACATGTCTGGATTTTAAGTGCTTCAGGCAAAACTTTAAGACTTTCCAGCTGATAATATCTGTGCACACAGATGTTTTGACATATTTACAAACCTGATTACACACACAGAGATAATAAAATGCACACAAGAGTTTATATATGTACACATGACTTTGCTACAGTAAAATCTCCAAACTAAGCTACTATCATAGAAACACCAAATTTGAGAAAAAAGTATTTTGTGTCCATTCTTCCAGTAGAGTCCACAGACTTGTAAATATGTGTCTCTGTAACAATGAGTGGAGTGCAGAGGTGTGAACTCAAATGCAGGAAGCAAAATCATTTAAATAAAACTGAATTTTACTACCCAAATCGTCTAAAAATGAAAATACATACAAAGAATCAAAACGTAAAACTAGAAATAAATAAACTGTCAATAGCAACAACTAAGAGATGAACACACGTGAGTGTTCACAAAGACTGAGAAGACACAGCAGGACAATTTAAACATGAAAGAAACCAAACCTTCAAATTTAAGAGGAAATAATTTTTTAAAAAACTAAAGAAAAAGACGAGGAAGAAGCACTCAGACTAAAATGATGAAAGACCATGACAGTCATAAATAATTAAATCTGTATCGACGGTACTTTGTCCAGTTTGTTTTACTTGTTACTCTTGTTACAGAGAGGACAGATGGTTTGAAAGAGGAGTGAAAGAGGCAATCTATGTCCACTGTGAGTGACCATCTTTGAACAGAGGCGGTGGTTTACGACACCAACTGTCTGCCATCTATAATCCAGTTTTGAGATCCCTCCCAGACGCCTTAACGCCCACTCACATCCTGGGCCATCTGACCTCAGGAAATCACATGATAGGGTGGGGCCAGTTTTCACAATGAGCTCACCCGAAACCCTGGCTGATTAGGTCCCACACCCGCTTTCACACCTTGGCTCATGTGATTAGGTAGAGGATCACCAGGGGGTCCTTTGTCCCTCTTTGGGGGGAAACTCCCACTGGGTTTAAATCTGGGACTCTCGGCCATTTGACCTTAGAACTGAAGAAGCTTCTCGGATGAGAGGTGAAACGTCTTCAAGCAACTCGAAGAAGTCCAGACGCTTTTCTTTCCAAGCTCCTTAGACTGTTACTCTTGTGTATGTGAAGCCTTTTTCATTTATGACTTGAACAACTTTTAGAGTTTTTTTTCAAGAGGACACTGAGGCAGACAGCACACCATGACACTATAAATAATAGAGTAAAATTTCATAATAAGACTGATTAAAGTCTTCAGGCAGGACTTTAACTGACTGACCTGTGGTTGAGTCTGTTTTCAGATTAGAGTTGCCTGCATTTACCCTAAACTCATCACGCTGTGCTGTAATAAATTAGATTGATCCTCCAGTTCATCAGCATCTTGTGAATCATAACTGTGATCTGTGAGGATGGACAGATAAATACTCATGAAAAGGAAATCAGTCAGTTTCAAGGCAACAAACTCTAGTAAATATAAAGTTTGTGTGCTGGCGCACTTTTTCCATAGGCCGTGGTGGACTGACTGACATCAAGCAGCATGCTTCTAGTGGTGGGCACATGAAGAAAATGAGGGGCGTGAAAGCTTGGGGAACCCTTAACCAATTTGTTGTCCACCAGGCAGAAGCAGATATGGTATGTAAACATTGTTTTTTTAATAATTGTTTTTAAATATGGGCATGTGCAATGAATATAAGATAAGAAGAACTTTATTTATCCCGAGGGAAACTCTTTTGTCACACACACGCTCAGTGCAGCAAGAGAGACAGAGGAACAGAGTAATAAGATATACAATATTTACAATAGAATACAAGTATACAGTAATATACAGTAGCATAGTGCAAAATATATCAACGCTATGTGACCAGAAGTGTGACAATATGATTTATTTTGTGTAATAAACAACTGCAAGGATAGATGATTACAACAAATAGATGACTAATACATAAAAGTGATACATAGATGAATAATGATGATGAGTTATGATGCGTAATCATGGGAACAAGCAGGTTTACAAACGGGAGCAGCTGATTAGCATTAGAAAAGCTGAAATAATACCTCAACTGAAGCCAATTGCACTAAATGCACTAAATGTGCACTGTTACAAGAATGTTTTTTGTGCTATTGTTTTCTATTAATTTATATAATTTTAAGTTAAGCAGTTCTTTTAAAGAAAGATTTATTTATATTCTCAAAAGTTAAGCATGACAGGCTTCTCATTAAGAAAGAGACCTGTTTTATTGTGTTAATGTTGTCATTTTGCGCTAAAAAATAAATGACTAAATGATCATTTGTTTCCCATGTGTTCATATCACAAAGAATATGCATCTACTTAAATCAACTTCAAGTCAAATGGTTAATTAATAATTTAACACAGAAAAAAAAAAGAGCTAAAAAAATTCACCACACTGGGAAGGGTGAAGACAATCGGGTCGCCCGGCCCTGGCCACGAGGTGT
Source organism: Oreochromis aureus (assembly GCF_013358895.1). Taxonomy (NCBI): domain Eukaryota; kingdom Metazoa; phylum Chordata; class Actinopteri; order Cichliformes; family Cichlidae; genus Oreochromis; species Oreochromis aureus. Next base: position 25,374,358 of record NC_052944.1, read on the forward strand.
CCCTTATTTATTTTTCAGGGAGTTGGCAACATTGGCAACATCATAACATTGTTAATGTTATGATCTTGCATTGGTCATGTGACATTTGTGCATCTACACTGAGATTAAATGTACCTGCTCTGTTTTGTTGTTACAGTTTTACAGAATGAAAGTGGTACAAATGGTACATCAGTAAAAGCTCTGAAGAACGCCACAGTCTCCACATGGAGCGCTTACTGAAGCCATTTATGTTTAACTGCACAGGCTGAATAGAAGCATTGAGCCTGTGCAGAAGATAACATGTAAACACAGGGAGGATATTATTGTAGGAGATAACAGCTACATATATGAACAGGAAGAAAATAATCATTTCTTACCTTCAGCATTTCCACAGATGACAGTACTGAGCACTAAAATAATGAATAAAACCTCATCAGACATTTTACAACTGACAAGATCAAAACAAAAATAAATTAAGACATTATTAAAGATAAACAGTATTAACCAGTAATCTGTTTGTCAATAAAATAAAATAAACATAAAAAGTCTGTTGTAACAGTGTGTAACTATAAGTGATGCAAAAAGCAGCAGTGTATCAAACATTTAAACACTTAAAGAATCACAAGTCTGCTTTGTTCCAGCTCTCAGGTAAACAGGTTAAAGCAGTGACACACTGTAATTCTCACAGATCAGAAACATTTTCATTAATCGCTGCCATTCAAACAATGTCAGACGTGTACTTACAGAAAAAGCCCATCATGCAGAGCAAAGAGTGCCCCATCGTCACATCCAGCCTGCTGCTCTCTGATCCACAGATAATCACAAACAGCTTTACTCTGCAGGAAAAGAGAAGTTGTGTTTAATATAGACATGACAAGAGTTTTTCTACAGGCTCTTATTCTGATTGGCCTCTCTGTGCTTCCTGAATTGTACACAAAACTTAAACAGCTCCTGTAGCTTTGACCGCAGCAGTTGGTTGACATCTTTATATTTCAAGGTTCAAGGTTCAAGGTTCTTTATCTGTCACATGCATAGTTATACAAGTATAACACACAGTGAAATGTATCCTGACACGATCCTCGACATGTGCAAAAACATGGGGGGGTAGAGGGATAACATTATAAATATATATATAGTATATACATTGGGTGAATGTGCAGTAGAAGCAGCAGCAGGTGAATTCTGTACATTAATATGAATAGACATCTGACTATTTTACAGAATGGACAATATAAACATATTTAAAGTTAAAGGAAGTTAAAGGAATTGAGTGTCTGGAGGAGAGTCTCAGTCAATTATAGATGACGTGAGATGGCGTGTGTGTGTGTGTGTGTGTGTGTGTGTGGGGGGGGGGGGGGGGTTGGTTTAGGGCCCGGATGGCCTGAGGATAAAAGCTCTTCTTGATGATGCGGAACCTTCTACCAGATTGTAGAAGTTGGAACAGTTTGTTGCCAGGATGGGACGGGTCCTTCAGTATCTGCGTTGCTCTAGTCCGGCATCTCCTGGTGGTGTAGGTGTCCTGAAGTGGGGGGAGAGCAATCCTGCAGCAGCGTTCTGCTGTACGGATCACTCTCTGGAGAGCTTTTTGGTCCTTCACACAGCTGTTCCCGAACCACGCTGTCATGTTCTGTGTGAGGATACTCTCCACAGCGCCTGTATAGAAGATCCTGAGGATCTTTGGAGAGACCCTGAACTTCCTTAGTTGTCGGAGGTGATACAGGCGCTGCCTAGCCTTCTTGGACCTGAATGTGGGCAGCCCATGTCAGGTCTGAGGAGATGTGGACACCAAGATATTTGAAGGACTGCACCCTCTCCACTGGAGCTCCATTGATGAAAATGGGTTTGTAGTCTCTGTGCTGACTCCTTCTGAAGTCCACCACCAGCTCCTTGGTCTTGCTGACGTTCAGCTGGAGGTGGTTGTCCTGGCACCATGATGCCAAATTCTTCACTTCGTCCATGTAGGCCGCCTCATCGCTGTTGGAGATGGCACCCAACACCACTGTGTCGTCAGCAAACTTCACAATGGTGTTGGAGCCGTGGGTGGCCACACAGTCCGAAGTGTAGAGGGAGTAGAGCAGTGGCGAGAGGACACACCCCTGTGGTGCTCCTGTGTTGATGGTGATGCTGTCGGAGACACACCCACCCACCCTCACCACCTGAGTTCTGCCGGTGAGGAAGTCCAACACCCATGCACACAGACGGCTGTTGAGTCCCAGGTCCCTCAGCTTTGTGAACAGTCTGCTGGGCACTATTGTGTTAAACACTGAACTGTAATCAACAAACAGCATTCTCACATAGTTACCCTGTTTCTTGTCCACGTGGCTGAGGGTGGTGTGCAGGACATGGGCGATGGCGTCTTCAGTGGATCTGTTGGGTCGGTAGGCGAACTGGAGCGGATCTGTGGTGTCTGGGATGGAGGAGGAGATGATGTTCCTGTCCACTGCAAACATAGAAGCTTGTTTCTTGTGTTGTGTTGTTTCCTTTCTCTATAATATACAAAGCTGTTGTGTTGCTTCATGTAAGTATGTTTTGCCCTTTTGAGGTATTTTTTGGGTGCAATATTCACTAATATTTGTCTCCTGGCAGGTCTCTGCAGACTGGGAGTCACTGAGAGTGAATATACCAAAACAGCTTTTCTACTTTGGTGCCTGTATTTTCACTAAAGGCTTTTAAAATCTTTTTTTCCCTCCTTTTGATTGTTTAACTGCTGAATTAAAATGAATTCTTACTTTAGGCTGCATTAAAATGTCTTTATTTTATTTGACTCTTAGCTGAAACATCATCATGCAGTAATACAGTGAAAAAGCTCCTTTGACCTCAGACCTGTGAATGTTTTCACCTTGTGGTTAAATTCTGGTTTTAAGTTTGGTGGAGACCCAAACACAGGAAATGACTCAGTGTGTGGCTGAAGTGAGACTAAAGACTTTTATGTTTCACCAACTAAAGAAACAATTAAATTCATAGATAAATGTATTATCTGTTGTCATTTCAAAGTAAAGCAGGAACTCATTTATTCTGCAGACTGTTCTTTGTCTTGCTTTGACATGTATGTACAGATGCACACTGACCTTAGCCTCTGACTACATGTAAACACAATAAAATAAAACAAACTGATGATGTGAAATAATGATTGAAACACTGTAATAATGATGTTTGTGTTGAACACCACATGTTACCAACCAAGATCATGTGATTGTGTTCAGAGTCAGTTCAAAAAGCAGACCCACATGCAGAGCAGGACTCAGAGTACCAAACAAAGGTGACCTTTATTATGAAGCTGATAGTTTCAGGCCTCGATAGTAACAAATGAAGAAAACTGAGTTACAGATAACTGATCACAGGAACACAGAGACTTACCTGTGGGTCATCACAAAATCTTCCATATGGTCTCTATCAAGATCACAAAAGTTACAACTTAAACCCTCCAGTCAACATAAATAAATGACTGAGACTTAAACACTGTGTGATTCCACAGACGTTAAGCTCTCTGTCCAAATGATTCAGTGATGTGTGGACTAATAGATCAGAAGATACTGTGGTGTATTACCTACAACATGACTGTAGACGGATCTTATTATAATTATTCCTGAAAGACTTTTACCTTTATTTTTACTCATGTTGCCATAGTAACTTTAACCTCCGCAGACCTGAACTCTTTCATAGCATTTTTATTTCTCTTTGCTATTTGGGCTGATTGGGACCTGATGAATGTAAAAACAAAGAATTACTTTTTACTTGATTTTGCTGTACAGGGGCCTGATATCCACATATGGGGACATTCGTTTGAAAATTCGATAGAACAGTGGCAGTAAAATGTCCTCGTGAGTGGATATCAGGTCCTTGTAGAGCAAAATTTAGTATTGTGGTCTAGACAAGCCAAAATGTGATGTCCACATATGTGGACGCCACCGGTTAAATCTTGAAAGCATGCTGAGAAAATGCACAAAGCATTGCAACAAACCACATGTTGAACTGTTCACTTATAACTGGATCAAACTTCCAGTTCCTCTTTACACTTACTGAGGTTTGATAACAAGAATAAGACAGCACCACATCCACACCAGAGTTTTTGAAGTGTTTTAGAGCAGTGGGTTGATGTGGATGGTTGTTTGTCCTTGTATATTATGTGCATGTGATCACAGCCCTGGGCCCTGTCCTCAGGCCTACGTCTTCCTTCTGCTCTCTTTCAGGTGCTGTTTGTTTTCTGTGTCGTTTCCTCTTTTTTATTTTTATTTTAATCTCTTTCCTTCTTCTAATTTCTTCTTCCTAATCTGGACCTCCCCACCTGTCAGCTCTGACACTGTTATAGTAAAGATGTGTAATCTTTGTTTTTTCTTTTACTTTAATACCTGTAAATAGTTAATGTAGCAGTGAAAGCACAGTTTCTATGATGAATTGTTCTTCCTCATTTTAACTCTGCAGGCTGATGAAGAAAACAACAAAAGATCATTGAGGTTTGTTTCAGTGCAGAGATGGTGCAGCTAAGACTGCAGCTCTGTGTGAACTTGCAGTTATACAAATAAGAATGTTTACACAATATTTTCCATCATTCACGTCTTTTTGAGAAGTGATCCTTCCTGTCACAGTCTGATCTACAGGACAGAGTTTAAACACTTTCTGCATATGTTCATGGTCTCAATCATTAAAGTTTTACATCTTACTGACATGTTACTATTATAAAGTATTGTCCTCATCAGGGTATGAAGAGGACAATAAAGTGCAGTGTGCTTTAGGAACTTATGTTTGCTGGATACTGATGGCTTAAAATAAGACACTGCTACACAAAAATACTGTTGGCTCAAACCACAGGCTGCATTTCCTCTTTTGTATGTGGCCGAGATGAAAATGAGGCCGTTCAGTAGATTAAAAATAAGCCTGTGGCAGAACAGACAGCAACCACCAACAACCCTTTACACACATATCGGCACTGTAGCTATTCTGTATTGTCATTTTTGCGGTTTGATCTTAATGTATTTAAATTTAATGCAGAAACTGATGTCATGGTCCTCCAGTCCTCTCTGACTTCCTGTCAGTGCTGTTGTTGCTCCTCTCTCTCTCCTGCTGTCCTCTCCACCTGGGTGGTGCACCACTCCGGGTTCCTGCCTTTGGCCAAAGCAACTGCTGCTCATCATCCTCATCCGATGCTTAAGGTGGTGGCTGAGCTGTAGTCTTTGCTGGATTGTTGTACTTACCTTAGTTACTGTAACCATGGTTCTCACAGTATCTCTTGCTTCCTTTGTCGTGTTTCTGATTTGGATGTGTTTCCCTTCCCTGGATTCCCTGGAGCTCCCTTTCCCTTCACCATTGTTTAAAGCACCTGGTGTCACTTCTGTAAATAAAGTCACTTATTATGAACATTCAGAGTCCAGCGTTTGATGCTCAACATCTCATCAAGTTTTCAAGTTGTTGAGTTTGACTACACACTGTGTATTTGGACACATGTTGGCAGTGCTGCCTAAAACAGTGCAGTGTAATAACAGTGAACAGTGAAGGGACAGTTTTTAAAAAGATCAAATTAATTTGGAGCAGAAATGAGTTCACCTTATTTGTGCGGCTTTTACAACAGTTCTTGGTTCTCATGTGGCCTCTCAGGAAAATGAGTTGCCAACCCAGTTCCTGAGGGTCTCTGTGCCACAGCAACGACCCAATGTCACACCTACACCATCGCTGACAAAAGGAACCAAATGATCTGTGAGGTGCAGAGCAGGTCACCTACTTATTGGAAGGTCGATGGTCGATCCCTGTTTGCTCCAGTCTGCATGCCAAATATCCTCGAGCAAGATACTAACCGCACGTTGCTGTCAGATGCATCCATTGGAGTATGAATGTGGTGAATGTTAGTTACAGATGATCTCACACACCACCTCAACATAGTATAGTATAGCAGGTATGGGTTTATAGATTAGCTTGTAAGCCTTTGTATACACAAACAAACAACAACAAAGTAAAAAATCAACAACATAATGTAGTGTTTGGGATTTCTGAGGTCCCTCAGAGGTTCAGCAGTGCTGGGAATAGTGGGAGTGTTAATGGGAGGTGCTTGGGTAATAAAAGGCCATGCAGCAGGTGTAGTAGGCCTCTTTGTCTCAGTCTTGGTTTTAAAAACTTGTGTTAATGAAGTACCAGCTGACTTATTATAGTTTTTTTAAGTTATAGTTTTGGACCAATCAGCATTACAGTCAGTTTGGCTCCTCACAATTCAGCTCTGAGCCTGAAGGACTGAAAAGAAACCATTTAAACTTTCATGGCTGCAGAAAAAGATTCAGTGACTTTGTGAATTTTTCCTTATTTTCCAACAAAGACCCAAAGTTCAAATGTGGCCTCAGACATTTTCACTTATCTCAACTCTGTTTAGAGATGCTGACACAATGTGGACAAATGCTTTTGGGCAGGTTTGTGCATTACAAATGCTTTTATCATGGCAAATCATATAAGTAATAGTAATACTGTTTCATCTGTGTGTCGGTTATTCCAGTAAGTTTTTTTTTTATTCATCATTTCTACGAGGAAAACAAGAAGGGAACATTTTTCGACATTAAAGTGGCAAATTTATGAGAAAAAAGTGTCTCTTAGTGCTGAATTGCCGTCACCTGCAGTAACTGATACTCAATGTCTCATTTACAACAGAGACACGTTTCAGACAAACATAAAAATTACAACAGCATGTTTGTGATATCAGTGTTGTGACCTGTGTATTGTATAAGAAATGATGCTCATTCATACAAACAATCACCGATCATTTTAATCCTGTAAGGAGACAAAAGTGATCCAGAGGAAAAGTTTTAAGTGCACTGACGTCTGCTGCATCAGCAGTAAGATTATTTCTAAATTATTGAACCTAAAATCTTTCAGATTTAAGACGAGGATTGTTTCAGAGGCTTAATTGCTGCAAACAGTCAAAACTCAACATATGATTAAATGATTTGTTGACATATATTTGATTATTATTTTTTTAACCTTTTCCTCTATGACTTTACTCGGCCCAGAAACAAAAGTAGGCTAAATAAATAACTTGAACATTTTGCAGTAAGAAAGTAGAAACAAAACACTTTTATTTAAAAAAGTAGCCTCGATTTGAAAAAAGATTGCCATGGTTACTGCAGGATGTTGCCTATAAGTTTGCTTAGAGGCATGAAAAACAAAAACACCAAAGAACAACAATGTCAGCTCTTTCAAACAAGGATTTTATTTCTCACAGTTTTACTGACAAACTGAATTTATATAATTTATTAGGCAAGAGAATTTAAACAAAAACAAAGTCAAGCAATAAATGTTGTAATGAATGAAAAAACATTTTCCCACATATAAGATAAAACAGTAAAGAGTGGAGGGTTTTATAACACATATTTAAAGGGTTGCAGTGACATATTTCTAGGATCTAATCCAGCTCATTACCAAAACTGTCTTTGAATAATTTTACAGAGAGCAGCAGAAAAACAGAACAACAGAACCAAAGATTTTACAAAAACATCAGATGATGCCAGGAAACAGACCAGTTTACTGTTGTTTAGTATAATACTGTATAGGGGAAAATTCTGAATGCATAGTTGTTATTAGGGCCGTCACAAATGATTATTTTGATAGTCGACTAGTCACACATTATTTTTTTATGCAGCAATTGGACATAAAACGTACAGCTTATTGCATCAGCATGCGTCTGCTCTTATATAACTATCATTAGCTTACAGCTTGAAGTGTTTAAGGTAAGTGCTAACTAAAAATAAAGACAAGATCATAGTGCCATGTGAAGGCTGTGTGCAGGCAGGAAAAGGACCCAAAATGCACACTGACGGAAGCAAAAGGTGAAGTTAAATACAGCTTTAATGCTGGACGACAAAACAGAAAACTGGCTGAACTAAAATACAAAATAAACTTACGCAGGCAGACAGAACACACAACATGAATGAGGGTAGATCGCGACACTGACACAGGGAAACACAAGGATTAAATACACAGAGGGAGCAGTCAGGGAATGGGTAACAGGAGGGAAACACAGCTGGGGCAAATCAGGCCTAATGAAACAGGGGAAGCAAAACCAGACACATTAACATAAGACATGGTCCTTCAAAGTAAAACAGGAAACATAACACAGAGATGCAGACTTGACACAGGGAGACAGCAACTATGGAACAGAACAGAACCCAGAAGGCACAACTCTGACAAAGAAACCAAAAGACTAGAAATGATAAATAAAGGCAAAAACCAAAGTACTATAATAATGAAAACTCAAAACTCTGGGTCAATGACCCAGGCACACCAACACATAGTTCGAGACAAACCAAAAACAAGGAGCCAGAGACCAACAGCACTGAGGCCTGGGAACAGTTCAAAATGAAACAAACAAAAAGTCCATGAAAGGCGCAGGGGCCCAGGTAACAGTCTCGAAAAGGTTCAGGGGGCCGGCCTGGAGGTCGACAGCACAACAGTCGAAAAACATTTTAGGTCAGGAGGCCGACCGTGCGAAAAGCAACGGCGGCGACGCTGAAGGACGAACAGGACGAGGTGAGGCAGGACCAGACGGTGTGGCTGAACGGGGCCCTCTGAGCCTCCAGCGGGGTCAGAAACAGGTGCAGGGGCTTGCTGGGCACTAGCTGATCCCACCCGCGGAGTAGGTACGGGTGCAGAGGTAGGCTGTGTCCTGGCTAGCCTCACCCTGGGAACCGGAACAGGCACCGGCGACCGCTGGGCAGCTGCTGTCCCTACCGGAAGAACAGGTACGGGTGCAGGGACTAGCAGAGGTTCAGCCGGCCTGGGAACCGGAGCAGGGATCAACTGGGCCCTTTCCCCCCTCACCAGAGGAACTGGGTGTATGGGATGGCTGGACCACAGCTGCCCTGAGAGCAGGAGCACAGGGAGGCAAAGGATCAGGCTCAATGAAAACCAGCTCAGCTACAATAGGTGTCGACCCTTTCCCACCACGTTTAACAGTCTTTGTTTTGGCAGAAACGGGCTTCCATAAAACACTTGTTTTACAACATTTGTAAGTTATCTAAGTGACTTACTGTATATGTCATGTTTAACCTGAGGAGTGAAAGACTGCGGGGGTTTTGAAAACGTGAGCCTCGACCTCCCAGTCAGCTAAGGAGCTGGTGGGTGACAGACGTCTCTGAAAACGTCGGAGCACGTTTGCAAATATGTAATGTCCTGATAAATCGAGCAGATATATCAAGACATTAATATTACAAAGAGTAATATTAAAACAAAGTAGGTGCCGCCATTGTTGGAAACTGGAATTGGCTGGGCCGCACTATGAATTCTGGGTTAGGTTGGGCCACAAAGAATACACCTGACCCATCCTTCCAATCTAAGGAAAAGGACGCATTTGGAGGAGTCTTCGAAGTTGGACAGTCTTCGTTGCGTTGCTGTTATCGACCTACAAATGCGGCCTCCAAAGGATGCAGCCCCTGAATTTGGACACAGCTACGATACTGGAGACGGCTTCTTCTTCTTTGGCGTTTAACGCTAGTTGACGTGATCGTGACTAGTCAACGAATCGTGGCAACCCCAGTTGTTATTATGGGATGACTCTACACAGGTTTAGCTGAGAGGTCGGTGACAGAAAGTGATTATAGGGTTGTAGCTTACACCGTCCCGATCAGTGTGTTCTTATTTCTTAGAGCAAAAGAAGTGTCAGTCTGGACAAATGAACAGAAAAACTAAACAGAGGCAGACTTTGTTGGAATTGATATTTTTTATATTGTCATTTGTGCTAAAATATATAGATATATAATCATCGCCTTTATGTGTCCTAATATGGCTTCATTATGAAGAAAAAGCCAGACAGTCAGAGGATTTATTTTCAACCTTCTACTATTTCCTTTATCTGTGTCTGTGCTGACAAAATGTGCTTTCTTTATTTAGAGTGCAGCTTAGTCCAGAGATGAGCTATGTTATACATTAGGAACGCACCAGGTTCTGTTTCTTTATAAGTGCAAGACTTCACACCTTTAAATGTTTGTTTGAGACATGACCTATTACAAGTTCCTGTTTTTATAGTTTAGCAAGGTGCTTATTTCTGCTTTTCTGCAAACCTCATACACACGGTTTAAGTTCATTGAAAGATCGCATGTCTATGTATGGTATAGCTGGAAACACACACATGCACATGCACCTACATACACACACACACACACACGCACAGGCGTATACATTGCTCACACACACATGCTTGCCTTAAAACTGTCACGTGGTTAACTGAATTATGTGTAACCTCTGTTGTCAATAAAAGAGTGAAGCGGACACAGAGGAGTTGGAGTTGCTTGGACAGGCGAGTCGCAGCAGTGCTCTCCAATGCTCCCCTTGCAAGTAAAATGTACACTGGTGTCTGTGTGGTTGCTTTCAGTAACAGGTTCTGTTTACCAGCAGGGTTGACTTAAACCCAACAGATTTATTCTGGAAAAATCAAAACAAGCAAAGAAAGTTTTTCTCAGCAAACAGCAGCAAGTTAAAAACTAAAAGGAGCAACGTAAGAATCTGAGGAGGAGTTTGATCAGTAAGCAGAGATGAAGGTCTCAGAAATTAAAGCAGTTTGACATCTGGACAGAAGAAAACAGAATAAAGACAACAGAGGAGAGAGAGACAGACTTGATTTTAAACAACTGAGCAGAAGATGAGTGACTCTGAACAGAAGAGGAGAAAATCAGACGTCTGAGAAAAAGTCTGAGAATACATTATTCTAAAAGACAGTTTGACAACTTATCAGAGGAGAATTTTTTCAAAACTGCAAAGCAACCTGTCAACTGAGATTAACTTTGACTCAAACCAACTGTGCAGCAACTTGGCAACTAAAGAACAGAAAAAAAGGTATTCTCAATAACTGAGCAACAATTTGGCAAATCGACAAAACAAAACTTACTGAACATTTTTTAAGTCTGAGCAGAAGAAAAGCTGCTCTGGAATCATGAGCAACAGTTTGACAGGTGAACAGAAAGATGGTGAAGCTCAGCAAACACGAAGCAATTTGATACCAGAACAAAAGAGAAATGTCTCCCAAGAACAGCAACGACTTCACAGTTTAAAGAAGAGCAACGATTCATAACCATCAAAGAGCAACTCAGAGGATAAACAGAAGAAAGTGATTTGATTGGAGAGCAGAGTGATTCTCAGAGACGGTAACTGAACAGGAGATGTGACGACTTTCAGGACGCCTCACTGACATTCATTGATGCAGATGATGATTTGGACTGTGAGTAACCCGAAGATAACAGTTATATTTGTTACCATTTATGATATTTTGACTCTAAATCATGTATTTTTTATTACTGTGAAGCATTTCTAAAACCAGTAACACTGAGATTTTATCCACTTCTGTCTGTAGTTTTGTGTCATGGTCACAAGTCTGTGAATATAAAGTGAGTGTAATCTCTAAGAGTTCAAACTTAAGTGCAAATTAAAATATTTTGATGAAAATAAAACCATCAGAAATGTTTACATGAACCAAATCACAAAAACTGGAAGATGGAAAACCTGTAAAACAATCAGTTACTGAGCAGAGTTATTGTGTGGAAATGTCACATCAGGTGTTCAGCATTAAAGGGGACATGAAACACTACATGTATTAATGCTAATGTACATCATGGAGCCCAGCTCTCAAAAACTGACACAGATGTAACTCTGACTGTGAAGCTTCATTTAAGAAATAAGTGCTTAAAGTTATAAAAACATGTTCAGCGCCATCTTCTGTCAGTACAGAGCATCACATCACCAGGTCAGTTGGTTAGTTTCAGTCAAAAGACTCACATCAGTTTATGTAAAGTAACTAATAGCAGAACCAATAACTCAGTGAAAATAAGGACACTAAAACTAAACATCAGTTTAATGGGGTCACTGTTGTGCTGCTCTCAGCTGCAACAATGACTTTTATGTTAAAACTGAGGATATACTGTCTGCTTTCACCGTCTGTCTCTTTAGCAGTAAGTGGTTCTGCGTTGTTTGTTTAGCTGCACTGACACAGGAAAATCCAGCTGTTAGCTGTAATGTTCATGTCTGTGAAGCACTTTATCAACGAGGACTTCATGAACGAGAATCTGTTTGACATGTTTTGTGAACTTTAAGTTCTTATTTCTTAAATCTGGTTTCACAGACAGTTACATCTGAGTCAGTGTTTGAGAGCAGGGCTCTAAGATGTAAACTATCATTCATACATGTGGTGTTTTTTAATGTCCACTATAAAGGACAAATATAATTTCATGCATTTGAACCTGTTTTACATACAAGAACATGTTTGAGTTAATATTTAACTATTTTTCACATAGAACCACTTAACAGTGTCCCAGCTGTAGATCTTCTGACGTGAGCTGAGAAAAGAAGTGTTTCTATAATCTGCTGCAGAGGACTGTGGAAATGCTTGCTGCATAAATCAGCAGCTACAAACACTGAGAACCTGCCTGGATATCAGCATAAGGACGTGTGTGAGGGGTCACTGGCTGCCCCTCATGCCTGTCCCACCTGTGTTGGAGAACAATAAAGTTTATTATAAAAGCATTGTCTCCCCTTGATGCAAAGTGAAGTTCTGCTTTGTGTTTGAGTCTTTACAGGTGTGTAATGTTACTGTACCTTATAGGCTTTGTGTAGAAGGTGCAGACAGACTCTGTATCTGTGTGGAGGAGGAAATCATCTGGTTTTACTTTCATGTAAACATCTGGCCTCAGACACATAACTTATCATTTGTAATTTGTTCTGTGTTGTAAAGATTTTTTTTTGCAAAACATGTGAAGCTGAAACACTTTTCTATCTTCTTCTGTATCAGTAAAAATCATTAACACCTCACCTGGGATACTTGAAACAATGGTGTGTTTTGTACAGTGATGCTGTTACTCGACTAAATCAAACTGACTGACAGTGACTTGAAAAAGTATTCATACCCTTTGAACGTTTATACATTTTGTCACCTTACAACCACAAACTTAAATGTTTTTACTGGGATGTTCTGTGATAGACCAACACAAGTAGTGAAATAACTGTGAAGTGGTATGAAAATGATACATGGTTTTCAAAATTTTAAGCAAATAAAACTCTGAAAAGTGTGGCATGCATTTGTCTTCAACCCACCTTCGTAAATACTTTGTAGAGACACCGCTCGCTGCATTTACAGCTGCAAGTCTTTACCAGCTTTGCATATCTACAGACTGAAATGTTTGCCAATTATTTGTTGCAAAATGGCTCAAGCTCAGCCAGACTGTGAACAGCAATTTCCAAGTCTTGCCACAGATGCTCAATGAGATTTAGGTCTGGACTTTGACTGAGCCATTCTGACACAAGAATATTCTTTGATCTAAACCAGGGGTAGGCTGGTGTCCTGCAGGTTTTAGATATCACCCTGGGTCAACACACCTGCCGTGTCTTGGTAGGTTTGCAGTTGTAGCATGCTTTCTCCATTTTTGGATGATGGATTGAACAATGCTCTTTGCAATGTTCAAAACTTGGGATATTTTTTTATTACCTAACCCTGCTTTAAACTTATCTATAACTTTATCCCTGACCTGTCTGCTGAGGTCATGATGCTGTTTGTTCACTAATGTTCTCTAACAAACCACTGAGGCCTTCACAGAGCAGCTAAATAGGTGACTTCTGAAGGTAATTGAATGCACTGGATTTTAATGAGGGATATCAGAGTACAGGTGGCTGAAAACAAATGCACGCCACACTTTTCAGATTTTTATTTGCTTAATATTTTGAAAACCATGTATCATTTTCATACCAGTTCACAATTATGTGCTTCTTTGTATTGGTCTATCACAGAAAATCTCAATAGAAAACATTAATTTTCTGGTTGTAAAGTGAAAAAATGTTTAGAAGTTCAATGGGTATGAATACTTTTTCAAGGTAATGTAAGCTCTTGCTTTGTTCAGTTTAATCAGAAATGTCCAAGTGACAAGTTCACATGTTTAATATTGAAGGAAGTAATTAGAGGAAAATACAGCTTTATTATCCACTTGGCTTTGGTCCAGACTAATAATTGGCTCTTCGTGCAGTGGCACTTTGATATCACTGTAATGTGTTGTTATGTTAATTGTGCCTGTAATAGATTACTTTGGCTTGTAAACATGTAGCTTGCAAAGAACGACAAATATATGTTTTTATTTTTCATTTGTTTGGTGTTTAACTGTTTTTGTCATCTCACTAAATACACAGATTTAAAAAGATGAAAAGAACAAAATAATATATCTGAATAAATGTCTGTGTTTTCTAACACAAGAAAAATGCCGCCGACCTAAGTTATATTAATAAGCCCCCCCAAAATTAATTTCATACTAATTAAAAAAACTTTGCAAACCAGGTTTTCTTTTTATAAAATTAACTTTGGTGTACTCACTCTTAGTTCTAAGATCCTTAAACTCAATAAGAGAGGAGGTGATGTCGTCATATTCATCTGAACCTGAAATGTTCATATTTTTATTTACAGGATTGTAAAAACATTTCACATGAAATTAGTTTCATTAAATCAAAAACAAGTTTTATCTCTAACTGCTCTGTGCTTTTCAGCACATATACTGTACCATTTCTGTTTTTCACTTGTGTGACTGATTCATAGACGTCAGCAGTACCTAAAGAAAAAGACAAGCCAGGCTCACATTAATCATTTTATTACAGTTACACTAAAGATCAGAGCAAAAACAGAAACACTGTGTGAGTCAAAACCAGGACTGTAAGATCTTTAAATGTTCTTTGAAAAACTGCTGAACACAAACTGAACCTGATAAATGTTTGTGTTAATGGAGGTTTAATAAAAGTCAATATTAATAATGATAATAAAGATCAGTTTAAATACTGACCATGCTGAAGAGAGCCGTACACATGAGTTTCATCCTGGTTGACTCCATGATTTGTGGAGGAGCCCGGACTGTGAATCTCAGACTGGATCGACCTAAAACATGAAATAAACACAATTATCATGGTCCTCGGTCTTTTGACGCAGCAGTTTGTGTTTTTCATTATTATGATCTTGTGTTCTAGTTTGTTCTGATTGTGTACTGGGGTTTAGACTTTTTAGTTCCTAGAGTTTGGTTTCTGTGTTCCCTCTGGTTAGTGTCTGTACCGTGTCTCTGTGCATTTCCTGTTTTATTGTGAAGGTCCGTGTCTTCTGTTAGTGTGTTCAGTTTATGTTTTCCCGTCTCATCAGGTCAGTTTGGTTCAGCTGTCTTCCTCCTGTTTGCTATTCCACGTTTCCCTCTGTGTGTATTTATAGTGTGTGTCCTCGTGTGCTTGTTGCTCATTCGTCTGTGTTCTTTCTCTGCATCATTCTGTGTCGTCCCCGCGTCTCCCTGCATCACCATTTAAGGTTTCAGGTTTGTTTTTGTTAGTTTTTTCCAGTTTAGGTTTGCTTAGTTTATGTTTACGCCTTCACTGTTTCTCTTTGTTTCACCACTTTATGAATAAAACTCACTTGCATCTCAGCTGCCTGCATCTTGGGTCCTAATTCTCAGCCTAATTCTCACAACAATAAATTTAAAAGCAACTGATGTTTGTTTAAAATAATAATTAAAAGTATTTTACCAACCTGGTGAAGCAGGAATCTGTAAGATAAGATAAGATAAGAATACTTTATTAATCTCAGAGGAAACTAAGTGGTCACAGTGACTCAAAGATAGTAAGAACAGTAACTGACTAAACTAAATAATATAATATATCACAAAGTAAGAATAAAAATGTACACTACACAAAGTAGAGAATTTCAATTCAGTTGTACCAGCTGCAAATGGCAGCATTTCATCGTGTAGTCGATGGATGTTAGTAGCAGCAGGTATAGAGTATTGCACATTGAGATATGTACAGACACCAGTGTGTGCATGTGTGTTTCGATATGATGATGTATGTTGTAGAGTCTGACAGCAGCTGGAAGGAAAGATCTCCTAAATCTCTCCTTCACACTGTGGGTGCAGCAGCCTGTCACTGCAGGAGCTGCTCAGTGCTGTCAGAGTGACCTGCATGGGGTGGGAGGTGTTATCTAACAGGGATGACAGCTGAGCCACCATCCTGTCACTGACTACCTCCACTGGGTCATGAGGACGTCCCAGAACAGAGCTGGTCTTCTTCATCAGACTGTTCAGTTTCTTTCATTTAAATTATAAGGTTTAAATGTTTCACTGATATTTTGTGTCATTAAATCAGAATATATGTTTAGATAATTAAAGTTAATGTGGTAAATAAACTCTCTAATATAGTATCTAATAGTGAAATGTTCATATTTTATTTACAGGATTGTAAAAACAGGTCACATTGAATTAGTTTCATTAAACCAAAAACAAGTTTCATCTCTAACTGCTCTGTGCTTTTCAGCACATATACTGTACCATTTCTGTTTTTCACTTGTGTGACTGATTCATAGACGTCAGCAGTACCTAAAGAAAAAAACAAGCCAGGCTCACATTAATCATTTTATTACAGTTACACTAAAGATCAGAGCAAAAACAGAAACACTGTGTGAGTCAAAACCAGGACTGTAAGATCTTTAAATGTTCTTTGAAAAGCTGCTGAACACAAACTGACCCTGAGAAATGTTTGTGTTAATGGAGGTTTAATAAAAGTCAATATTAATAATGATAATAAAGATCAGTTTAAATACTGACCATGTTGAAGAGAGTCGTACACATGAGTTTCATCCTGGTTGACTCCATGATTTGTGGAGGAGCCCGGACTGTGACTCTCAGACTGGATCGACCTAAAACAGGAAATAAACACAATAAACTCAAAAGTAACTGATGTTTGTTTAAAATAATAATAAAAAGTATTTTACCAACCTGGTGAAGCAGGAACCTGTGAAAGAGACAAATGTTATTACACATGTTTGTCATGTATAAATTGTTCCAGTGATATTTAGTGTCATGAGATCAGAATACATGTATATGTGTGAATAATTAAAGTGTATGTAGTAAATAAACTCTCTAATACAGCATGAAAAGAAGAGGCTCTTACACTTGGACTGTCGATACAACAAGAGCAGGAGAATAATAATGAGAGAGACTCCACAAACCAGTCCAACCATCAACCACACAGGAGATGAACTGCGTCCAGTTACTGTAACAACAAATAATAATTAATTATTAATAAAGTATAAAAGAAGCATTCTGAGAGCACAAATCTCTGCTAAGGCAGCTCACTCTGTTGACAGTATTTATTTTCAAAGAAAAAAATATTATATTTTCAGTGTATTTTTTTTATTTGTACTGTGAGAAGTTTGTAGTGCAGTAAAAATAAGTCCAAAGGCAGATTTTTTTCAACATGACAAGAAAGGCAGATGTGAAAAGTAAAAGTGAGGTCAGAGGTCAAACAAATTATATTTTAAATCTTTATACACTATTTTCTATATGTTGACAAGACACAGCACCTTTGTAAGAATCATAGTTTCTGTGTTATAAGGATTTTTATTTAGTCATAAAGTTGACCTTGAAGACCTCGGTGGATGTAAGCCAAATGTTAATGGATAGTTAACATGACTGCAGCTCGTCAGTGAGGTAACCAGGCAGGTCTGCTGGGATCCTTTCTAGGAAAATAAGATTTGTATGCTAACAGATTTTCCCCTTGTTTCAGTGTCTTCCTGCTTCAAGATTCGTTTTCATGCCATCATTCACCTCCAGTCAGACGCCTGCCACCTTGGATCATTACCCCCCTATTCACCACCACTGCTGCCCCCCTCAGAGCCTCTTCCTCACTTGCCTGCCTGCCCACCCTTCAGCAGTTTCCACAGACCTCTGCTTTATCCTTTACTCCCACCTTGTCTGGACTCCAAGTAAGTCATTGTTGCAGCCACTTTATGAACACTCTCTGTCTTGTCACATTCCCTCAGATTTCCTGCCCTAACTGCTCTCTCCTCTCCCACAGATCTGCCGCCCTCACGCTGTTATGTCCGCTCCTCTGGCCTGTCTCTCTCACCTCAGTTAAGATGTTTTTGTAGGACTCACTCCTTAAGTTTAGGTTCATTTATGTTTTGTTCTTGTTGGCCAAGTTGAAGCTCACAATCTGTTGTGTTAAATGAATTATCCTTTGTGTGAATAAAGAAACTGACTGATTACATCCTCTGCTGTTTTCACCTGAGTCCATCACATGAGTCCTGAATCACAACGATATTAAACCTGACAATTTAGAAATATTACATAATAGTTTTATAAAGTTCTGACTAAATAGACCCAGGTGGCTTCAAACATTAAAAGAGATAATATGATGTTATTTCTCAGTCATGAAACTCATTTACAGAAACAAATCAAACGTTTTGATCCTGCTCACCTTTAACTGACATCCAGCTCTGTGCTGACTCTCTTCCTGAGTACTGACACTTGTAGAAACCTTCATCAGACTTTGACACTGCAGAGATCTTCAGCTCCCCTCGGGTATCATTTTGAATAAGTTTGTCATTGTGATAGAAAAACACATTGGAAAGTATTTTTTGTGTTCTCAAACTGCAGCTCAGACTAACAGAAGCTCCCTCAGTTACAGGATGAACAGGACTCACTAGGATAGGACCATTACCATCATCTGTGAAAATAAAACAAACATATTGTTTCAGTCAGACCAGCTGGTGCAAACCTTTGAGAAAAAGCTGTGAGTCGTGTCTCATGATCTACATGCAGACCTGGTTTTCTGAGTGATTATGAGGACTGGAAATATAGTTGGGATGTTCCCTGCAGGAGTCAAATTATTGACGGTGACGTTATTGAATGGTTAAAGGTGAAATTGTAAAACTTTGTGTTATTTTGCATGACGTGTTTCCCATATTTCTCTTTATTGAGACATTAAAAGTTCATCTAATGTGACGACAGAGATGTTGAGCTTTTTTGAGTTTTATTCTGACAGAGAAAAAAAAATTTCTGTTTGCAAATTATGACAAACTGGATTATGAAAGAATCGAGAGAAATTAGACCAACAACCAAGAATATTTTGATGCTTCGTTGCCTGAAACTGTCTGAAATTCTCATTGTTGTTTGTGTTGCCTCATAGAATTACTTCACATACAGCAAAACTGGGACAAATGTTCATGTGACGTCTAAATCATTCAAATCCAAGAAGTAAATGTATAATAACATACTCTGTACAGTGATGTTGACTGCACTGCTGAACTCTCCTGATCCAGACTCACACCAGTACACTCCAGTATCTGACTTTGATGTGTTGATGTTACATGTGGATCCAGTCATTCTCCTACAGTCAGAGAGTCGGCCGTCCTCAGAGAACTTCCTCACTCTCCACTCAGTGAAGTTTCCCTCACAGGTCAGTGAGACAGAGTCAGAGGTGAAGTGTTGCACTCTGTCAGGACTCACTGTGAGAGACGCTGCTGAATGAACATCTGGAAACAACATGCAGTGAAGAGACAAAGCTCACAGATGTTAGGAGTCAAAATATCACAGTGAAAATATTTGTTTGAAGCTTTTGTTCTGAAAATCAAATTTAATAGTTCAATATGATAAAGTGTTTGTTTGGTGAGAAAACACTGAGTCTGACAACAAGCCCTGAATCACACAGACAGTCAAATCAATGGAAAACAAAGGAGCCGAATACTGACATGTTTAAGATGATCTAACCCACATGCTTTATCTGCTGGCAGCTCATGTAGAGCTTGGTACACGTCATGTGACATCATGAGCTTTGAGTCATCACTCTCAGCATTATCCACCTGATACAGATCACTCTGAACACACTTCAGTCATTTGCTGTAATGTTTCTGTCATAATTCTGTGATATTGTCTGTTTCACAGATTCCTTCTACAGTGAGATATTTTGCAGCAGCAGGACCAAAACTAAAAACCTTTGAAGGATATTTGAAATGAACAATAACAGCAGCTGTTATTTGTGACGTCTTCTTCTAGCGTCCATCTGTAGTCAGTGTTTTTCTTGTATTTGTCAGAGCTGTTAACCTGCCTGCTGACATCTTTGTTTCTTTATTAACTATATTTGACTTTTTTATCTGAACACCTACCTGAGCACTAAACAAAGAGTCTTAACTGTGTAAATCCTGTCTGTGCACTAAGTAAAAATAATCAGTACAAACAGTAACATGAGTTTAAATATCAAAGTAAAAGTATTCAAAGAGAAAACATTTAAAATCTCATAGATGTCTTTTGTTTTTCATGTTATCACATTAAATAAAAACTGAAAAATGAGAAAAGGAAACAAGGAAATTCAGTTTGGTTTGATCACAGAGAGAAAGGAAAATATTCAGTTCAGTTCTTCTTTTGGGGAGTTTTAATGTACACAGACATCAATGGTTGTCATGGAAATGAGATTTTAATGGTCTAAATCTTGGTGAATAAAAATGATGACCTAACATGAGCTTATTGAAAGGACAGAGAGAAACAAACTGACCTGCAGACCAGACAAACTTTGGTTGACTGTGATCAGTGTGATACTCTGGGTCTCCTCTTCCAGCTCTGCACACATATCCTGCTGTGTGTGTCTGTCCATGAATGATGTAGGAGTCCTGTGCAGTCCCACTGCCATCAGGTAGCAGCTCATAACTGGAGGATTTCTCTGATAGATCAGGAACAGCTTTATACCAGTAGAAGCTCCATCCTGCAGACGGATGTTCAACCTGACAGTTCAGAGTTACTGAGGCTCCAGGACTCAGCCATGATGGAGACACAGTGAGGACAGGACGGGGTTTATCTGTTCAACAAAGATTTTCTCTCAGTGAACATGTAGTACAGTCTCTGAACAGTGAGCTCAGTTTATACAAAGAATAATAATCTCAGTCTATATGAACAGAAACACATTTTACAAAGTGTTCAAACAGCTTAAAGCAAATATGACTTACTGTCAGAAACTGTCAGTGTGACTGAATCACTCCACTCTGTTGTGTTATGCTGTGAACTTTTCATTCTGCCCTTACAGCGATAGTTTCCATTGTTGGATGATGAAGCAGATATAATCCTGTATTCAGTTTGATTTGGAGGTTTTATGGTGCTGTTTGTTTCCCACTCATAATCCCACTCAGTGTCTCCTCCATGGATCTCACAGCTGACAGTGATCGTCTCTCCTCTGTATATCTCAGACCAGTTTGGATACAGAGTCACAACAGGCCTGTTTGACACTGTTACTGTTCAAGAAAGTACAATAAAAACACATAAAAGACAAAAGGTTCAATTACCATCAGATGTAGTGATTTGTGGGAAATTACATTTAAACTCACCAGTTGTGTCAATCCTGACTGACTCACTGTCCTCTGTGTAGTAAACTGGTTCTCCTCTTCCTCCTCTGCAGCTGTAGAGTCCTCCCTCTGAGACACTGATTTGTCCATTTGTAACAGGTTGAAAAGATTTCCCATCTCTGTACCAGTAGTATTTCCATCCAGATGATGATGATGATGATGATGATGATGATGATGGGTTCACAGAGCAGGTCAGGGTCACACTGCCCCCTACTGGATCACCTGTCCTATCAGCTCTCAGTTCAGTTTAGAACAAGAACATAAAAGTAAATGATTGAATCAGAACAATTTAAAGAACTGGATGGAAACATGTGAATGATCAAATATCATATAACCTTAATGGTGAAGATAAAACAAACTGTGTCACACATAATATTATATTTGCCTTTGTGTATTTACAGTTAATTACATACGTGGAGACTTCAAATAAATAATTTGAAACATGACTGAGTTGATTGATCAGTAATGAGAAAGTAACCCAGGTTAATATGATCTGATAGTATTTTGCACATTGGAGAATTGTTCCTAAATGAGTGTGAGCAGTTATCATTTCATTGGTGTTATGTTGTAGTTTTGTTTTTGGTGTATTGTTCCTTTATCAAATGTATCAGTAACAGCCAATCAGTGTAACCACAGCGAGCAGGAGAAACCTGAGTGAGGGGAAGAGATTCAACAACAGAGCAAGTTGTGAACAAATGCATTTTTATTTCCAGTCTTTGACAGTGATAGCTTTTATTCAAAAGCAGGAAAGAAAGAGCTATAAAGCTGTAAGAAAAACAAGTGATTTCACTTATTTTGATAAAACAGATGATCTGGATGAAACTCAAACTTACATGATCCAGTCAGTGTGAAGGTATCACTCCACTGTGTTAACAAATACCCCCTTCTGCCCCGGCAGCTGTATCCTCCACTGTCAGACTCAGTAACTGTGATTCTGTATTCATTGGATGTTGGAGGTGTGTTTGACTTGGCTGGTCTCCATTCATGCGTCCACTGAGCTCCTTCACCTCCCTGAATCTCACATCTGACAGTGACTGTCTCACCGCTGTATATCTGAGTCCAGGATGGCTGCAGGGTCACAGTGGGCTTAATGGGAACTGTTCACATAAGAATGATCCAGTTAGAAGAGAAACATAAAAACTCTGCTGTTTATAACATAAGAGTAGAGTGACTGCAAAACTGCTGATTCACAGACAAACAGTTTGAAGACTGAACATCAAAACAAAGTCACAATAAAACAATTTATAGCTTTATAGCATTAAACATAACATGTTTAATATAAAATGTAGTAGATTTTACTTTACTTATATTTTATTTATATTCCAAAACTCACAGATTTTTCTGCTTTACTTTTACTTTGAGGTTGAAATCAGTGTGGATAACCAGAACACTGATGAAGCTTTTTCAAAGCAATCAATAAAATGTTGAAGTGAGTTCTAAAACATACTGGGAGCCAGTCTAAAAAATGGGAGTGCTGGGATCCTATGTGATGTGATGTGTTTGATTTAAAATCCTGGCAGCTTAAATCTGTTTGGTCTGCAGTCATTCAGCTGATTGTTTGCTGAGACTGTTGCAGTAATCTAGGCAGGGGCACCGTAAGAGGAAGAAAAGTGATGATGAGTCTAAGAGCCTGTGACTGACAGGGCCTAGGAAAAAGTAGAACAGATAACTAGTTTTTTATGAAAATTATTCAACTATCACCACAAAATAATGTTTGCTTCACACGGTACTTTTAAATGTTTATGTGTCATAGTGTTAGTTTTGTTTTTTTCAACAAACAAGAAAATCTGCCTCTGCCTTCCTATTTTCATGATCAATCAGAAGCTACTTATCAGCTGACCTTAGAGTTCTGTTTGGAGTACGTTTATTTAAATGATCAGAGAGCTCTGAGGGAGCAAATCCATTAAGAGACTTAAAAACAAGCAATTAAACAATCATTAGAGCCGGGCTGCTACCAAAATAAAGCATATCACACTAGCTTGGATGAAATAAATGCATGAATTACTTTCTCAAAGTGAGCAGATGAAAAAACGTCCTCCATTTTTGCAAAGGCCCTCAGGAGGCAGAGTCTGGCTTTTACAACAGAACTTATTTATTTCTCAAATGAGAAACTGTCATCAAAGATCACCTGCAGAGTTTTTACAAAGGGAGTTCTGAACTTTTTCAGAGGAACAAGGTTACACTTAAGAGCAAAACGAGGGTCAGAAGGTTCAAATAATACAAACTCTGCTTTTTCATCATTTACATTCAAAAGAATGTATTGCCGACCATGATTTTATGTCAAGGCAGTCTAACAAAACTTTTACAGAGACCATAAAACTGTTTTTAATGTCATCTGTTGGAAAAGTGGTTTTTAGGAGTTTGATGGGCAGCAAACATTAAAATCCCCAAGAGTTAGAATGCTGTCAAATCTTTATATGATTCCAAAGAAAAGGGTGGAAATAAAATCCTTGTTTAACTTGAGGGGATGATAAACAAGCACAGGAGGAGACAGATCCACCATAAATAATTATAGTTCAGAGCTGCCATAAATATCAGCAGTGAGGTGTTGGCATATAAAAGGGTTAAAATAGATGCAACACCTCTGCTGTAACCAGGTTCCTGCAGGAAGCTGCCTGTGACTGTTGCAGGTGGTGAGAGCTTTCAGTCATTGAAGAATTAAAACCTTTTTAGTTCCATCAGGTCTCAGCACAGAGACATATTTTAATTGGCTCTACTTTGTTTAAAAATCTATATCCAAAGAAATATTTAGGCTATATTTGCCATTATTTAATAGCATAATTACAAACCTTTAAGCAGTAAAAATGTCTTCTGCACCATTTTATAGATAAGAATTTAAATTTCAATCATTAAAAATATAAAAATGTAATAAATGGTTTGTACACATGTCATGGGCCTTGTACAAAATAAAAAAAATGAAAAACAAAAAAACCCCTGTATATCTAAGCAGCATATTTATCCATGTCTGCACAGTGTTATATTTTTGGGATCGACCCACCCCCATATACACAAACAAATACTCAGCACTCACCCGACATAGAGACAGACACAAATAGACACTGTACACACATTCACACTCCCCAAACATACTTTATATCCCAGGTCCAGGTACCCCTGCCCCCAGAGGGGCAAACTGTACCCAGACCAAGGAGATGTAACCCTTCTCTCTGGGGTGGAGGCAAGCAGACCGCCTCCTTATTTTTGTTTTATATTTGTTGTTGTCGTTGCTGTCTTGAAATCTTCCAGCAGAGATCAGCTGGTGGCAGCATGTGTTCAGGAGATTCAATGACAACGTTACAGTTTTGTCTGAGTGTAGCTGGAGGACATTAGCTGACATTTAGTTTGAACCTCACACAGACAGTCATTAAGAGAAATCATCATAGGTCACATGGTCTAAGTGCAAGTACTGTGTATGTGTGTCATTAGCATGAACATGAAAACATGCAGCATGTGTCTCAATTATCTGTCCAAGAAGAAGCATAAATGAGACTGAGCCCCTTCTAGTGTACACAGCAGTAGATTTGTCACCATTTGTTTTCTGCAACATTTGATATAAATGAATTTTTTTAGCAGTGTCTTCATGCTGAGACTTTGTCAAATAATCATAAATGTAAACGTGTGACAGGAAACAGTTAAAAACATTAAGCAGGCTGGGCCCAGCAAAATGTATAACTTATAAAAACCTTATGAAGCAGGTCTTTAAGAAATTATGTTCTGACACTTAATGACACCATTATTTGTAATTCATTTAAAATTAATAAATAAATTCATGTCATGAACATGAGTTAGAGGAATCAATCTAAGTGTAACCTCTAATGAGAAAGGCTAATGTAGCAGACCAGTCTCTAATAAAATGAGGCCAAATTACAGTCAAACCTGAAACTTCAATGAATTAACTTCAAAAATGCTAAAAACAAAGGAACTAACTGATCTCAGTAGCTGCACATGTGAAGCTACTGAGGTGAAGAAACTGGGAAAATTACATTTGTATTTAATTTTTTCCTCATACTAACAAAATCTTTTTCATTCTTCAGATGTTTCATTTTGAGTGATTACTGTTTATTTTTATCAAAACCATTTTTGCTACTTTTGATAATAAACAAAAAAGCCTTCGGTGTGTTTCATTCTGGAAAATAAATTAAAAAACATAGTGTGAGTGAAACATCTCCAACTTACGTTTTACATTCAGTGTGATGATATTACTCCACTCTGTCCAGGAAGAGCTTCTTTTACCCTGGCAGCTGTATCCTCCAGCATCAGACTCAGCAGAGTTGCTGATTGTGTATTCTCTGGATGTTGGAGGTGTGTTTAACTTGTCTGGTCTCCACTCATACGTCCACTGAGCTCCTTCACCTCCCTGAATCTCACATCTGACAGTGACTGTCTCACCGCTGTATATCTGAGGCCAGTTGTGTTGCAGGAACACAGTTGGCTTAGGAGGAGCTGTTCAAATAAAAATATAATAATAATATATCATTAGCAGACTCATAATTTGATTTGTAAATCAACAATAAAAAGTTTTGTTTTGATTAAATAAATCAAACCAGGTAATTTTCTGATCTTTTTATTCCACTATGTACTTGCAGTAGTTCTGCATCTTTCCATTTACATATTTATACATTTATGAACATATAATCCTTGAGTTGTCAGTAACTGCTGTTTCCTGCTATGAGTAAACGTACCCGCAGTTAGAGAAAGGTTAACGTGGTCTCTGCTAAAATGAGGCCAAATTGTAGTCAAATTAAAACTTTGAGGAATCAAAAAAAAACAGAAAAAATGCTAAAACAAAAGATCTGCATGATGACACTGAGCTGCAGTGATGAAAACTCCACATGTGGAACAACTGAGGTGAAGAAACTGGGATCATTACATCTGTTTTTCATTTTTCATCAAACTTACTGAATACCACTGTCAGTTATTACTGTATATTTTTATAATTACATTAAAAGGTGTTGTACGCTACTTTTGATACTAAACTAAAACAAAACCTAAAGTTCTGTTAAAAGACAATATTTGTTTGTCTTTTTGGATAAAACATGCAATATAAATTAAAATGAATGAAAGAAATATGTTCAACTTACATGATACAGTCAATGCTGTGATGTCACTCCACTCTGTCCAGGAAGAGCTTCTTCTGCCCCGGCAGCTGTATCCTCCAGCATTAGACTCAGTAGTGCTGTTGATTCTGTATTCACTGGATATTTCATTTAATTTTAACTGGCCTTGTCTCCATTCATACGTCCACTGAGCTCCTTCACCTCCCTGAATCTCACATCTGACAGTGACTGTCTCACCGCTGTATATCACACCGCTGTTTAACTGAGTCTTGGATGGCTGCAGGAACACAGTGAGCTTAGGAGGAGCTGTTCAAATTAAAATATATCATTAGCACACGTGAAAATAAACAATACATTTTTAAAAATAAATTAAACAGGGTAATTTAATGATCTTTATATTCCACTATTTGCTTTTTTCTACATCTTTACATTTACATATTACACATTTATAAACATATAATCCATGAGTTCTCAGTTAGCTGTTGTTTGCTAACAATGCTGTTAAACCTCCAGTGATGGATTCAAAGCTGGAGGCTGCTCTGCTCTCATAAAGTGATTATTAATTCATAAATGGTGAAATACAAAGTTTTCATCTGGCACCAAAGTCAAAACTAGACTGGCAAAGAAAAACTAAGAGTAAAGGTTCAGTAACCAGGAAAGGAGCACAAACTGTTTTTTAAATCACTCTAAAAATACAAAACAGCACCATGAACTCCTCTGTGTCTGTAAGTGATCTGAAGACTGAACACAGGTGAAACGATGTACTGAGCCTAATAATTAATAATGTGACAGATTCAGTGCTTTAAGTGCTGGTGATTAGTGAATAGTGATTTCCACTACAACAGGGAGAAGACCTTTTTCAACACTCAAAAAATGAGTCAAACTCATCAGTTTCCTGAATGATGACTGAATCGCTTTCAGTTGTGACTAAACTTGTGTTTCTTCTCCTTCCTCTGCAGGTGTCGATGCCTCCATCAGAGACAGAGATTGTACTCTTAGAGCTAAAAGAGATGATCTCATTTTCAGATGAGGTTTTTCTGAACTCATATTCTATGTCAGCAGAATCCTTCACATCACAGGTCAGTGTCACACTGCCCCCTGCTGGTGTGGTTGTGCTGTCTGCTGTCAGAGTGGCCTTGATTTTAAGTTCTGTAAGTTAGAAGAATATGAGGCTGTTATTGTGGCCCTTTTAGTGGAAGAAGGAGAAACCCACCACATCTGCCACACAGATGTTCCAGCTGCGGTTTTATTTCCTACTGCAGCTGTGACTCAAATACAAGGTGAAGAGCAGGTGAGCCTGGCTGAGTAATACGCCACCTGGTGGTTTGTTCTGAGTTAATGAACCCCGACTAACAGAAAACCTTCCACACTCATTTGTGGATCTGTCACAGCAGAAGTGCAGCAAAAGTCACAAGTAATAAAACACACAATAAAGAGAGCAGGTGAGCTGTAACTTGATCACTTGTCTGTATTTTAAGTGCTTCAAGCAAAACTTTAAGACTTTCCAGCTGATAATATCTATGCACACAGATGTTTTTACACATTTACAAACCTGATTACACACACGGATTATAATACAGAAGAAAATAATCATTTCTTACCTTCAGCATTTCCACAGATGACAGTACTGAGCACTAAAATAATGAATAAAACCTCATCAGACATTTTACAACTGACAAGATCAAAAACAATATAAAGGAAGACTTTTAAAGATACATTTCCAGATGAACAGTAATCACCAAATTTCTGTGCTTCTGTTTGTCAAACAGGCTCAAACATAATAACTCAAACTGTTGTAACACAGTGTGTAACTATAAGTGATGCAAAAAGCAGCAGTGTATCAAACATTTAAACACTTAAAGAATCACAAGTCTGCTTTGTTCCAGCTCTCAGGTAAACAGGTTAAAGCAGTGACACACTGTAATTCTCACAGATCAGAAACATTTTCATTAATCGCTGCCATTCAAACAATGTCAGACGTGTACTTACAGAAAAAGCCCATCATGCAGAGCAAAGAGTGCCCCATCATCACATCCAGCCTGCTACACTCTGATCCACACATAATCTCAAACAGTTTTACTTTGCAGAAAAAAAGAGAAGTTGTGTTTAATATAGATACAACAAGAGTTTTTCTACAGTTTCTTCTTCTGATTGGTCTCTCTGTGCTTCCTGCCCTTTCACACAAAACTCAAACGGCTCCTGTAGCTTTGACCACAGCAGTTGGTTGACATGTTTAATTTCCTGTCCACTGCAAACATAGAAGTTTGTTTCTTATGTTATTACTTGTCTCTATAATATTAAGAAGTATTTTGTTGCTTCATGTCAGGAGACATATTTTGGCAGGTTATAATTTTAATCTGTCATGGTGCTCCAGTCCTCCTGTGCTCGCTCTATCTTTAATCATTGTTGCTCTCTCTCTCCTTTGTTTGTGTCTCTGTGTTTGTGAGTGTGCTTAACCACACTTTGTGTTTCAGGGGTGTAGTCTCCTCTGTTTCCTTTCCTTGGGTCCTGCACACCTGGAAGTGATGAACTCACCTATTAGTTTTTATCTGATTCCCTCACTCTGACTTAGGATGAAGGAAGCCCTTCAGTCGATGCCTGATCATTGAACGAGGAACAGTTAGTGAAGCTGGCTCCATCAAGTTGTGTGTTTGCTCTGTTTTGGCACTGTGACCTTTACTCACCTCTTTGTCCTCCTCTGTGCAGAGACCTGGATGTGGATCTGAGTGAGTTACAGAGAGACAGATTCCTGTGGGTTTGTCTGTGTTGGAGTCCTGGGCCTCACTAAATGAAAATCCCTTTGCCATAAACTTTGTTTCTGACTTTGCTGTAAATAAATCTGATAACGTTTCTTCAGAGTCCCACATCTTGAGTCCAATCCACACCATAGTGTATGATAATGATGTTTTAGATTATTTGTTTTTCTAATTCAGATATATATGAACATTTACAGCCTCCATGCAGACTGTTAGAGGCAGCTGCTTTTCAGTGTGAGAAATAAACTTCACAGTTTCTCTTGATGTTCACATAGATTTGTTTTCTATAGTCCAGCATGTTTCATCACCACAGTGACTCTACTTTAACCTATTTTAACATGCAAACATAAATCAAGTAGTGGTAAATATTTCTATTACTCCAGTATGGGCAGGTCATTTAAACATGTGCCATGCAGACATAGAGCAAAATGAAATTCCTACTGTGCTCTTTGTCTGTCTTTGTTAACTCTCTGCTGTTTGCTGAAGACTTAAAACAACACATCTGCTAACTGCTGGCAGAAACTGGCTGCTGGCTGCATTTCCTCTTTTCTATGCAGCCCTGCAAAAAATGAGGTTGTTCAACAGATAAAAATAACAGACAGTGACAGACAACCCTTTACACACATGTAGTCATTGTGACCTGTCCAGAAGACCAAAGATGTGATTCTTTATTGTCATGTTAAATCTTAATATTAGTTCTAGAATAAAATATATTACTAAGGTTCATGCTGTAAATCTGAACTTAATTTAATATGGATAGTTATGCGTATCCATGGATAGGGGGAATTTTGTTTTGGTGCTTTAAAAGTTTCACATTTATCAAAAAGTAAAGAATATTCTTCATTTGCAAAGTCTCCAGACAGACAATTTTGATGCACAGACGGGTCAAAAACATTCAGGTTTGGTGCTCAACAGCTCTAAAAGTTATCAAGTCTTCGTCTGAGGGTGTTGACTTTGACTGTACACTGTGTATTCTGATTCTGATTCTGCAGTTCTGCATAAAAATGTGCAACAAACTTAAAAAAAGCAGCACAAGAGCCACACATCCATGGAAAACACACAGAAAAAGAAAAAAAACAGCACAAACTACAGTGTAAAAGTGGTACGCTGTGAAGGGCTGCACACATGCAAATATAGGGTGAAGTGAGTTATCTTAATATATATATTTCTTTCTATCAATTTTCAGCAGCATGTTTGGGTCTGGGGGCAGCAGTCTAAGCAGAGGTGCCCAGGACTCTCTCCCCGGCAGTAACTCGTTCACTTCCCCAGAGCGAGGAGCAAATCCTTTTCTGACTGAACACCTCAGTCAGAGTTTGAGGTGCTAATTGTCATGCCAGGCACTTCAAACTAAGCGGTAAACCACCCCAGTGTAAGCTGGAGGTCACTGCTCGATGAAGCCACCAAAACCTCAAAAGGAAAAAGCAGAGACTAGTGAACCAGTCACCATCTGCCTCTTGGCTGTGCCAGGAAATTCTGTTCATGAAAATTGTCAAGAGAATCATTGACAACACCCACCAAGAAAGAGTTTGACTTATTACCAGTAATGCAGACAAAGCCCTGACACTTTGTACAGGTATCACCCCCACACAGGATATCCTGAGGAATGCTGTCAAATGCCTTCTCCAAGTTCACAAAGCAAACACAGGCCGGTTGGTCAAACTCCCACACACTCCAAAATGTCATTGAGAGGAGGAAGAGTTTCAACCAGTATTCAACAACCAGGAAGAAAACAATATTGTTCCTACAGAATCTGATGTTCAGTTAACAGATGGACTTTCCTCTCCAGTAATCTGGCATAGATCTTCCAGGACAGGCTGTGAACTGTGATCCTCTAAAGTTGGAATACACTCCAGTCTCCCTCCATGAAGAGAAGAACCCTCACCCCAGTCTGCCAATCCAAAGGCACCGTCCCCACCTTCCACACAATATTGCAATAGTGTGTCAGCCATGAAATCCCAACAGCATCCAGAGCCTTGAGTCCTGCAGGTGAATGTGTTGAGTCTCATCCATCCATAAGGAGTTATTAACTACCTCACCCCCAGTGATGGAAGAGCTGTCCCCCCTGTCCTCTGACTCTCCTCCTACTATAGAGGAGATGTCGGTGGGATTGAGGACATCCTCAAAGTATTCCTACCAAAATAAATCCCCAGTTGATGTCAGCAAAGTCCCATCCACACTATATACAGTGTTTATATTTAAAGGCTTAAAACTTTCCTTTTTGATAAAGCTTATAGTTAGGGCTGGATCACATGACCCTGAATCCTGCAGGCTTCCCATGATGCACTGGGTGTTTCTTGTCCACTCACCTTTTTCACTCATTATGTTGTTTACTTTCTCCTCTCTCTCCTCCCACCCAACTGGTCACAGAACATGGCAGCCCCTCCCTGAACAATTAAATTGATACTTGAACAAATGTTCTGTTTGCGTATCAAAGCAAAGCATGAACTCATTTTTTTATGAAGACAATTCTTTGTGTAGTTTTGACATGTATGCACAGATGCACACTGACTCAGCATCTGATTGTAACACAATAAAACAAACTGAACAGATGATGTGAAATAATAACTGAAACACTGTAACAATAATGTTTGTGTTGAACACAACATGTTACCAACATTGATTATGTCAGTCTGTCCAGTCAGTTCAGAAAGCAGACCCACATGCAGACCAGGACTCAGAGCACAAGAGGTGACCATTGTAGTTTTTAACATATCGTCTATATTTAGTTTGCAAAAATGTTGACTTCAGCCTTCCAGTCAAGCTCAATAAATAACTGAATAAATGAAAAATCTACAAAAAGTAAGCTGCCTGTATAATTATTAGTCCTAGAGATGGGAAATTTACTTTGTTACAGCAGCAAAGTAAATAGAGCAGGAATAAATAAATAGATGCATCATAGCTAAAAACAACAATACTATGCAAAAATAGTAGAGAATAAACCATTGAATTATGTGAACAATAATATGTCAGAGGATACTGTGGTGTCCATACAATATGACTGAATGAACTCTCAATCTCACCAGCGTCACCTCATGTGTCACACACAGAGGTGTAGTGCTGGTAGGACCAACTGAAGCCTTTTTGTTTGTTTGTTTGTTTTTGTTTTTCCAGACAGAATATATAATATATTCCAGACAAAAACGATTTGTCTGGAATATAATATATTCCAGACAAATTGTTTTCCCACAATTTTTCTGGAATATATATCCAGACAAATTGAGCTATCACTTAAAAAGTAACATTTCATATTTCATGCAATAAACATTTAAATGAGCGTGATGATGCATTTCCACAGGAGAGCTGCATTTTTATAAACTGACAGAAACTAAAGTCTGACAGACTAACACAATCATATGAACAGCTGCTTCTTGACAGACATTTTATTGTGGGATGTATGGCTCCGACACAGAGAACCTAAAAATCGAGTACATGAAAACCACTGTCTGTGCACACTGCTGAGAAAAGACGTGCGGAGACGTTTTGATTACCCATCTCTGTACAGAAATGGAAACGATGGCTCCAATTGCACATTCAAACAAAAGGTTGCTAGTTCAAATCTAGGCACAGATACAAATTCCCTTTTGCGGTTAGGTCAGGAAGGGCATCTAGTTTAAAAGTACCAAATCATCCAAATCGCTGCAAAGGCTCTCTGAGACAGGAGAGCAGCTGAGAGTAGCTTCTTCCTCTGTGCAGAAATTTAAACTTAAAATCTGAAACCAGCTTTAATTCTGCTCGGTTTCAACAAAATACTACAGAGTAGTAGTATGAGTGTACTCTAACACTACTCTGAGTCATCCCTCTCATTTTGTGTTGTGAAAGTGAAACTCATTGACAAGCCAACACAACATCTGGGTTCAAAATAGGAGAGTGCAGTCATCCAGCTCTGAAACACGACAGATCACTGTCAGATCTGCGACGTACAACATTTAAATATCTGTCAAACTGCTACAATTAATGCGAATCAGAAAGACCTGAAGTATTTAGGCTGATGTCGGAATTGTACAGTATTTAATACTGACTTTAATCAATTACACGGAATAAAAAAGGGCTCTTTGCAAACTTTTGCATGTGACACAATCACTGGCTGACTTCAACACACAGAAGAATCAGGATCTGATGGTAAATGGTGGTTTGTGTTGTTCTGCACAGCGCATAGGTCAGCTGTGACACATGTTAGGATCACAGGGTGGAGAAGTTTTTCATAAAGCATCTATCCTCTGGAAGAATCTGCCTCCACCTGAGTTTTCAGATTTATTTTTAACTCTGAAAAATTAACTCAAAATTTACCAGTAAATAAGTGAAAAAACAGAACAACATCAAAGTTAGAGGAAGGAAACCATCCCACAGGACAGAGCGAAAAGAGAAGACACATCAGGGAGGAGAGAGCTGAATAATGTAAACTTGCCCCTGTGCTGAAACAGCCTTAGAAACAGATGTTAACTGAAATGTGTGGGGTGCATGTGGGCGTGTCAGCTCCGCTGACGAATCCAGTCTTTGAGTGATGACGGGATGAATCCTGCTTCAAACTACTCTGCGTTTAATAAGGCTGTTGTGTTTTTAACATGTTTGAATGCTTTGTATCTTGTTCTATTTAATCTCAACAAGCCCCTAAAAACAGTCAGTGATCACGGTCGGCCTCTCTCGGATTTTATTACTGCTAATCATTTTAAAGCTGAGTTTTTAAAATCTTACAATGTAACTACAGCCCAGCCCATGCAGCAGTATTAATGACTAACCTGGTATTGTGGATCTCAGTTGTTCTCCTGACTGAAGTCTGGTCCGTTTACAGCATCCTGCCCTGTGATTGCATTTGTCCCTAACCATCGGGAACCCTCACGTTAACTTTTATCGAGTGAAAAAAAGTTAGCATTCATCCTCCAGCTTCACTGTTTATGTTATGCTAACGTAGCTGTGTCGCTAGCGATCATGTAGCACATCGTTATATACCAGCTAGCCAAACTTCAGTAACCCTACAAAAGTCACTGCTGTTTAGTTTCCTGTCTCTATTTATGTTGCAGAGCTGTATATCTTAATTTGTTTCAGAAATTTTCATGGATGCCTGAATATTAAACGTAATTGTTACACCTGGTAGAGCAGCAAAGCGGATCATTTAAATACAGATGAAAGGATTTAGACAGTTTTTAACTCTCAGTAATGCCGCAGTGATCGTTTGACTTCGGGACCTGCAGCAGAGTTTGGGCCCAGGCACGGCTAATGACGTCAGACTTAAAGACCGGATAGCGCTACACCTCTGTTCATACAGCGCTGATAATACAGACAGCAGCAGTTGTTGTGTGTTGTTTTGTATTTTTAATATTTTTACTAGTTTCAGTGTCTTTAGCGTTTTATTTTTTAGAGACAGTAGCAATAGTACTCACATCAGCGGACCTCAAAACTGTCGGTCGTCGTGACTCGTCAGAGAGGACCACCAACAGATACCCCTTTAACTTCGCCTGTGTTATCACTCCACAACAAACTTGATGATCTCCCGGCAAGTGTCAGGTTTCTGAAGGAGTCTGCTTGTTATAATGGAAACTTGGCTTGATTTCCTTATGACCAGCAAAAAAATGTTTGGAAAACATGAAGAATTTTTAGAATGAAGTAGACTGTGGAAATGTGCAGTCAATGAAGGTTATAGTAGGAGACACCTGGTCCTGGTCAGATGAACCACTTTAACTTGCTCCTTTCTTTTTAGCACACAATGATCATTTTAATCTGTGTTTTATTCCCATTATTTTAAATGGACTCAGTTAACAAAGGACCAGCATAGCAGTAAAACAGCACAATGGATCTAAACAGTAAAGTTCACAGGTTAAATTAAGACATCAGCCTAAAGAGCAACATAACAATGATGTTACATAAAAGAAGCAATTATGAAACTTTGACTGTAAACTACAGATCTGCTAAAATAATAAATCAGCCAACGAGACTTGATAATAACAATATAACAAGGTGTTGGAATGGATGTTATTTACACAGCAGTTTACCCTGAAAAGAGGACGTTACTCTCAAGTGGTGAGGGATTATTTACAGGTAACATTTAGTGCAGAAAAAGGTGTGTGGATAAATGAGTCTGAATCTGCTGCACAGCTGCATTCCTGAGATGACTGATGTAATGTAGTAAGAGATCAGCAGGTGGCAGCAGTGTGCTGGTTAGCACTGTCTCCTCACAGCAAGAAGGTCCTGGCTCGGTTTTCCCCGGGTCTGTGTGGCCCCTCTCCGGGTACTCCAGCTCCCTCCCACAGTCCAGACACAGTCCAGAGACCTGCATGTTAGATTAACTGGTGATTTTAAAGTGGTCGTAGGTGTGAATGTGAGCCTGAATGTTTGTGTGTCTCTGTGAGTTAGTCATGTGACACAATGGTGAACTGTCCAGGTGTGTGACAGCTGGAAGAGGCTCCTGTGATTCTGAATTAATAACCTGAAGAACATAGATGGATAATTCCTTTTTACATGATGTAGATTTTTAAACTCAGACAGTAAAAGTATTTGTTGGTGTCCATAGCAGCAGATCCTAATGAAACTCTGCTGACTTTAAGTCGTTGCTATCAGATACTAAAATCCAAGACTTCAAACTTTTTTCTCACTGCTGTTGGAACAGGATACATTCAAAGTTTTATTTAAAAAAAAGTTCAACGGTGAATATAAAAGATATCAGCTGAAGATAAAGAGCATCGATCTGAAACAGGACACACCTCTGTGTGCTTTATGCTAAACAACAGTAACAAGTCTATATCATATTATTATTCAATATCATCTTCATAAACACTAAAAAGTGAGCATGTCTGATATTTGGGCAGCAGAGGAGCAACAGTGGATTCATAAAAAGCTTCTTCTTGGCTTTGCTGCTGCAGCTCTCCTCACTGACCTGTAAGACAAACACACAAAGAACAGAAATGTCCAAGTTTCAGGATGTTCGCCATTTAATAACTTGAAGAATAACTCATCCTGCACAGAAGCATAATTACCAGAGAAGCTTCCTAATGTGATTTCAGAATAAACTGCTGCATCAGCTGCAGGACTTGATTTTCCTGTGAGTGAAAAGAAGATTTTAAGACCAGATAAACATGTTGAACAACATTCACTGGAGGTGATGGCAGACTTTGTTTACCTGCTTTTTTCTTGGCTTTTTCTTTTTTGGGGCGTTTGACCTCAGTATACATCAGACTGTCCTCTAAATGATACAAAAAATATTGGACATAGAGGTGGATTTAAACTCTGCAGATCAAGTCTGATTTGTCAGCTGCAGCCATTAACAGCATTAATGCCACACTCCCCTTAATGATCCTTGATCTTGGTAGTTTCACCAGATCATTACTTTAGTGGCCAAGAAAAGAACAGACTACTTTAAGTGCTAAGAGCAACATGTAAGAACTATTGATGAGATGTAATACTTCACAAGGTTTCCTTTATTTTTACACAAAAAGTTAACAGTTTAGACTTGTGAACGCAGGATATTTTATTTAAGAAAATTAACAGCGGCAAAGCAAAATCTTAATCAACTAGTAATAATTACTTAATTCAATCACCTGAATTTTATCCTAATATAACTAATCTACTCAGTGCTTCAGATATAGTGTTGATGTAAAAAAAAAAGAAGATAATTCCAGTTCATAAGTCCACAGTGATTGGTCAACTGAAACTTTTGACTGTGAACTCCACAGTGCTTTCTTCAGATGTTGCTGATGTTACTCATCTGCAGCAAACTAGAGAAAGAACCTCGAACCTTCCTAAACAGCTCCATTTATACTCATCTGCACATCTGCATCTCCATTTGTGTGTGGTTCAGAATCTATGGATGTTGTCACCGAGTATATCCAATGGACTTATTTGCTTCCCTGATTAAAGACTTTTATGACAGGCAACCCAACAAACCTGCTGGTGAGATTAACCTGTGATCTGATGAAGAGACTGAACTCAAACTGTGGAAGAAGATGTTTTGAGTTTTCATCGTTCTTTGCAAACATTCTGACCTGCTGTGTTTCTGAATCACTCATTAAATCTGTTCACCTTCTCCAGTGTGTCTGTGTTTGAGTGCTTTGAATGACAACAACACAACAACACAGTATCATGTTAAACAAATACACCTGACTTAATGACTAACCCACCAAAACCCTAAATGACTGCAGATTAACTCTGCTGATGTGTAGTGGTAGTGTGTAGTAGGTGAGCTTGGTAAGTGAATAACTAAACTCCATGTTGACCTATAATTAGCTGCAACATAATGAAATGACACATTTCAGTACAAACACTGAATGAGACTGTTGTGACTGTACCTGCAGCTCCCGTCTTCACCTCAGAGTAAACAGCACTCTGCTCTGGTTTATGATGCTTCCCTGTGAAGATCATTGTTGTGTTTTAATAAAACATCAGTAGTAGTGAGCAAGCTTCTTTATTTTAACGTGGCTCACACCCATGCATGTAAACATAACCAGTCGCTGCTTCTACGACACAGTATAAATCACAATTTGGTTTAGACAGCCCCCTAGTGGTGAAGCTGAACTAACCCACATAACTCCTATCAACACATCCCCTTTTCTTTAGATGTTAACTGCTGAACAACACTGTGGAAACATACCTAAAATTGCATAGCTTGAATTACATCACAAACATTTGTGACAGTGTAAACTACTGAACACACAATAATGCAGAAAGTTCCTTTTTTATATATGTATATATATATGCCTAAAGGTTTAGTCTATCAGGTGGCTTGATAGAGCGTGCTGATCTTCTGACAATGGGTGAGTGGTCTCTTTGCTCCACACTGTCCTTCACAGGTGTTGTTGGTTCAGGTGGTGTGTTGTTGTCATCACACTGTCCTTCCGATGGTCCCATTGTCTTTTGAGTGTACAGTAAACTCCTCCGATTTCTCCTTAATATCAGTCCATCTTCAGTTTTCACATTGTATGATCTTGGGTTTACCTCCTCCAGTACAGTTGCTCTCTTTGTCCAGGTGTTTGCATCTTCCACTCTGACTGCTTCATTGGGTGCGAGTGGTTTTAGACTTTTTGAGGATTTGTCAAAGTTGACCTTTTGTCTCTTCTGCAACTGTTTCATTTTGTCTCTCACTTGTTTGTGTTTCCTGGTTGTTGTGTAAGGAAGAGTGGTCCGTAGTTTTCTTCCCATTAATATTTCTGCTGGTGACTTGCCATGCTCCAGTGGTGATGCTCTGTAGCTCAGTAGTGCCAAATAAGGATCTGCATTACTATCTTGTGCTTTCTTTAGTAATTGTTTCACAATGTGCACACCTTTCTCTGCTTTCCCATTGGACTGTGGATGCCGGGGGCTTGAGGTCACATGTTTAAAGTCATATTCCTGAGCAAATAGTTGGAATTCTCTACAACTATAGCAAGGTCCATTGTCACTATGAACAATCTGTGGTATCCCATGTCTAGCAAATATTGATTTCATGTGCGTTATGACACAAGTAGCTGACATGCTGGACAATAATGCCATCTCCGGATAGTTTGACAAGTAATCAATAACCAGCAGGTAGGTTTTTCCTCCAAGGTGGAAAATGTCTGTTCCGACTTTCTGCCATGGTTCCTCCGGTATATCTGTTATGGTCAGAGGCTCTTTTGGTTGTTTGGCCTGGTGTTTGATACACGTATCACAAGTTGAAACCATTTTCTCAATGTCTGCATTTATACCTGGCCAATAGACTGCTGTTCTGGCTCTCCGTTTGCATTTCTCTATGCCTAGATGTCCCTCATGCAGTCTTTTCAGGATGTCTTCTCTAAGTGAGTGTGGAATTACTACTCTGTTAGCAGAAGTCCATTCACAACACTTAGTTCTGCTCTTATGTTGTAGTATGTTTTGCATTCACCTCTTGGCCATTTCCCATTCAACAGTGTTATAACTCTTTGCAGACTAGAGTCTTTTTGTGTTTCAGCCTTGATCTGATGTGATTTTCTGTCTGACATAGGAAGTGACTCTGCTACCAGGTTTACATGTATATTTACATCCATCTCTGTGGAGCTTTGCTCTTTGTTTGGGGTTGTGGCCCTAGAGAGCGCATCTGCTAACACAATGTGTTTACCTGGTGTGTAGATCAAGTTGAAATCATAGCACTGTAGCTTCATCATCAATCTTTGAATGCGTGGAGACATTTCACTTAAGTTTTTCTTGATTATGGCTATCAACGGCTTGTGGTCAGTCTCTGCCACAAATGTTGGCAAACCATAGACATAGGTGTGGAACTTTTCAAATCCAAAAACAAGCCCCAATGTCTCTTTTTCTATTTGGGCGTAGCGAGATTCTGTCTCTGTCATTGCTCTTGAGGCATACGCCACTGGTCTCCAGTGGTCTCCATAAGCCTGCAACAACACCGCGCCGATCCCGGCCTTCGATGCATCTGTTGACACTTTTGTTCTTCTGTTTGGATCAAAATACGCCAAAACTGGCTCTGTTGTAAGTGTCTTTTTCAGTTGTTGCCACTCGTTTTCCAGTTCTTTATTCCATCTGAACTCGCAGCTATTGTGTAGAAGCTGTCTCAGGTGCACTGTTTTGGCTGCCAGGCTTGGGATGAATTTTCCAATAAAGTTAACCATTCCTAGGATTCTCAACACACCTTTTTTATCTTCAGGACGTGGCATTTCCAGTATAGCTCGTAGTTTTTCCTTGTCCGGCTCGATGCCTTCAGCTGTCAGCTTGTCACCGAGAAAGGTAATGTCACCCACGCCAAACTGACATTTTGCTCTGTTCAGTTTAAGTCCATAACGTTTCACTCTTTCCAAAACCTTTGCTAGTCTCTCATTGTGCTGCTGTAGTGTGGATCCCCACAAAATGATGTCGTCCATATAAACTCTGACTCCCTCGATTCCTTCGATCATATGCTCCATGGTCCTGTGGAATATCTCAGGAGCTGAAGAAGTTCCAAAAGGCATTCTCAGGAAGCAGTAACGCCCAAATGGCGTGTTGAACGTGCAGTATTTTGTACTGTCCTCATGAAGCTTGAGTTGCCAAAATCCTTGAGACGCATCTAGTTTGCTAAAAAATTTTGCACCAGCCATTTCACTTGTTATTTCTTCTCTTGTAGGTATCTGGTAATGCTCTCTTTGTATGTTGGCATTTAAGTCTTTCGGATCCATGCAAACTCTAAGAGCGCCGGTTGGTTTTTTTAATGCACACCATGGAATTAACCCATTCAGTAGGTTCTTCAACTTTTCTTATAACTTCCAGTGCCTCCATCCGCTCTAGTTCCTCTTTAAGCTTGTCTTTAAGAGCAGCTGGAACACGTCGAGGTGCATGAACCACAGGCTGAGCTCCTTCTTTCAGCTTTATCTTGTAGGTGAAGGGTAAGACTCCAAACCCCTTGAATATGTCTGGGTACAGATCCACTATTTCTTTCACACTTTTGGGATCAGAGCTGTTTATGCTGTATACCCGTCTGACTAGGCCGAGTCTCTCACATGCTTTATCTCCCAACAGAGATTCATGTCCCTCCGGCACAATGATAAACATCAGACTGTGATATTTTCCTTTAACTTGTACCCTGAGCCTGCATTTACCTTTGGTTTTGATTGGTTCTCCAT
Source organism: Oreochromis aureus (assembly GCF_013358895.1). Lineage (NCBI taxonomy): Eukaryota > Metazoa > Chordata > Actinopteri > Cichliformes > Cichlidae > Oreochromis > Oreochromis aureus. The sequence continues at coordinate 25,414,820 of NC_052944.1, forward strand.
TATATGCTTGGAGTAAACTGTTATTTTGGAATATGTGTGGTTTCGTTTTCATTGCTTTCACATCCAGCTCATTCACCAGATTAGCCTTGGCTCCTGTGTCCAGTTTGAAAGTTACCAGGGCTCCATTCACTGGTAACGTCTCTGTCCATTTGTCCTGCTTCACTGTACTGACTGCAGGTTGGTCCATGGGTGTATCATGCTGCATTACCATTCCCACAAAAAACGTGTCACTGAGAGCAGTTTCTTCTACTGTGTGTACTCTTTCTTTTTGCTTATTCTTTGAAAAACATTGCTTGGCAAAATGGTTTTGTCCATTGCATTTTTTGCATATTTTACCATAAGCTGGGCATTGTTTCCTTCCATGTTTTGTGCCACATCTTTTGCACAAGAACGTGTCTTTTGATTCTTTCTGTTCTTTTTTTATACGTGCGCCCTGCCTGCCGTGTATTAACTGCGGCTACAGCTGTGCTTTCCGTGTCTGTTTCCCTCGGCGACCCGCTGAAGGTTTTTGCATGTTGTATTGCAAGCTCACTGGCATGACATACTTTCACAGCACTTGCTAGAGTCAGATCCGCCTCCCTCAGAAGCCTCTCTCTTATCTTTGTATCTTTTATTCCAAATACGATCTGATCTCTTATCATAGATTCTTGCAGCTGTCCAAAATTGCATGTTCTTGCCTTTAACTTGAGGTCAGTCAGAAACGTATCAAAACTCTCTGAAGGTTGTTGTATACGTGACCGAAAGACATACCTCTCAAATGTTTCATTCTTTCTGGGCGAACAGTGTTCATCAAACTTTCTCACTACTTCGTCAAACTTTTCTTTGTCTTCTGCAGTTGCGAACACAAACGTGTTATATACTTCCACCGCTTGTGGACCTGCTACGGTAAGAAGCAGTGCAATCTTCCGTGTATCAGGCTTACTATCTAGGCTGACAGCTTGCAGGTATAGCATAAACCGCTGTTTAAAAGTTCGCCACTCACAGTCCACATTTCCGTTCCAGTTGACGGCATCTGGCGGCTTAACACTGTCCATGATGACCTGCTTTACTGGTTCACTCCTGGTACCATGTCGTGTTTTAATAAAACATCAGTAGTAGTGAGCAAGCTTCTTTATTTTAACGTGGCTCACACCCATGCATGTAAACATAACCAGTCGCTGCTTCTACGACACAGTATAAATCACAATTTGGTTTAGACAGCCCCCTAGTGGTGAAGCTGAACTAACCCACATAACTCCTATCAACACAATCATCAGAATATTTAACATGAGAAAATAATTAACTGTTAAATTTTTTAAAACTTTATTTATTGTATTTTTACATTACATTTACATTGATTATTTTTCAACTGCACATGTTTTATGTACTCACTCTTCTTTCCAAAGTTTTTAAGTTCAATAAGAGCGTATGTGGCATCTTGATGTTCATCTGATCCTGAAATGTTCATATTTTAGTTACAGGATTGTAAATATGTCACATGGAATTGGTTTCATTAAATCAAAAACAAGTTTCATCTCTAAATGTTCTGTGCTTTTCAACACATATACTGTACCATTTCTGTTGTCTTCCACGTGCCTAACAGATTCATAGAGGTTATTGGTACCTAAAAGAAGACAAGCCAGAGTCACATTAATCATTTTGTAGCGACTTCCACAGTCGCTAGAGGCCGGGGATGGAGCCTGCCTATTTGCCTGACGCGCTGTCAACTTTACGCAATAATGCGAGAGGTGGAATTGCTTACTTGTTTATTAAAGTGCTTTGAGAGTTTACAGAGTAATGTGATCGGCTCGCGATTCAGACTCTTAAAACATCACAGGCTCTAATGCAACAAGGGGAAACTCGTTGTGCAGCGGTCAACAAAAACTACGGCTACCCAGCCCTCCTCTCTGTCAAAATCAAACCAGTGAATGACAGACTGACAACGCCCTCTTAATGTCACCGCTCGCACCCACGTGACTCCCGTTACACATCACCATAGCAACCAAACAAATGAAAACCCAGTGATCATCAAAATTCAATACATTTAATTATGGCTCCTACACATTTTAATAAAAACCTAAAGGAGAGTTTATATAATTCTGTTTAAGTTAAAAACCAGGACTATGAGATGTTTTCAGACCATGAACCCATAATGTTGTTACTGTTTGTGTTGATATGATATGAAACAATAACATTGTGGATTTTTTCAGTTGAGTTAAAAATACAATCAGGTTGTAAAATCCTGTTTTTTTTTGTTTTTTTTTTTTTGTTTTTTTCTCATTTTATGTGCATGTGTCAGTTTGATGTTTGGATGTTTGTCCAACTGGATTTTGATAAACTTTCTTTGAAAAACTGCTGATCTGTCAGGGTCCTGGGTCTGATGACTCAGTGTTTTGTGTTTGTTTATATTATCTTATGTTCTTGTTTATTCTGGTTATGTCTTTTGTTATGATTTGCTATTTGTTAGGTTTCTGTTCTGTGCTCCCTCTGTTCCTGTTCAGTCAGTTTTGAGTCTGTCTCTGCATGTGTGTTGAGTTTCCTGTTTTACTTTGAAGGTCTGTGTCTCATGTCAGTGTTTTCAGTGTTGTGGGCTCCTCTGTCTCGTCTGTGTAATCAGTGTCAGCCGTGTCTCCCAGCTGTTTCCCCTGAGTCCTGTTCACCTCTTGTATTTAGTGTCCGTGTCTTCTCCTGCTCGTCGTCGCGTCGTCCCTCATTTTACACTGTGTGTTCTGTTTGCTAGCTCGCCTCACTGTTTAGTTTATTTTGCGTTCTCAGTTTAGTTCGTTTTCTGTTCTGTTGCAATCCAGCAATAAAGCTGAGTGTTTTTGAGTTTACTTCTGCCTCTGTGAGTCCTGCTCTTGGGTCCACCATTCCTGCCTACCTTCACACAGCCATGACATGATCACACTGAACCTAAGAACTGTTTGTGTTAATGAAGACTTAATGACTTAAGTCAATATTAATAATGATAAGATTATTTAAATGGTTTAAATACTGACCAGGATGGGGAGAGTCGTACACATGAGTTTCATCCTGGTTGACTCCATGATTTGTGGAGGAGCCCGGACTGTGACTCTCAGACTGGATCGACCTAAAACATGAAATAAATACAATAAACTCAAAAGTAACTGATGTTTGTTTAAAATAATAATAAAAAGTATTTTACCAACCTGGTGAAGCAGGAATCTGTGAAAGAGACAAATGTTATTACACATGTTTGTCATGTATAAATTGTTCCACTGATATTTAGTGTCATGAGATCAGAATACATGTATATGTGTGAATAATTAAAGTGTATGTAGTAAATAAACTCTCTAATACAGCATGAAAAGAAGAGGCTCTTACACTTGGACTGTCTGCAGCGATACAACAAGAGCAGGAGAATAATAATGAGAGAGACTCCACAAACCAGTCCAACCATCAACCACACAGGAGATGAACTGTGTCCAGTTACTGTAACAACAAATAATAATTAATTATTAATAAAGTATAAAAGAAGCACTCTGAGAGCACAAACCTCTGCTAAAGCAGCTCACTCTGTTGACAGTATTTTCTGTATTTTCTGTGTATTTATTTTGTTTTATTTGTACTGTGAGAAGTTTGTAGTGCAGTAAAAATAAGTCCAAAGGCAGATTAATTTCAACATGGCAAGAAAGGCAGATGTGAAATGTAAAAGTGAGGTCAGAGGTCAAACGTAACATAATATTTTGAATCTTTATACAATACTTTCTATATGTTGACAAGACACAGCACCTTTGTAAGAATCATAGTTTCTGTGTTATAAGGATTTTTATTTAGTCATAAAGTTGACCTTGAAGACCTCGGTGGATGTGAGCCAAATGTTAATGGATAGTTAATGTAGCCAGATGGGCTACTCGCCTTTTTCTTTTTCTCTCTCTCCCTCGCTCGCTCTCTCCTGCACGCGCTCTCGGCTACGCAACTAGGTTAATTGGGAACCCACCTACATATTGATTGCAGGGTGGCGTCAGTCCGTATAAAGTTAAGCCGGTGTTCTCCTGGTTTACTCCTCCCATGCTTCTGGCGCAACACAGCAGTAAATGCTGGCCTATTGTTACGGATTAATTTACCGAAACAATCGGATTGTGACAGCTACAGGTAGGCTTCCGTTTGACCTCTGATTTCTCTCAGAAGTAGTGGAACTAGTAGTAATATTTCTGCGGCCCGTTGTAGCGCGGCTGTTTCTCTTTTCCTTTTACTCCAGCCGTGGTGGAGAGAAGCGTTTGAATTATGTCCACCGTGCAGTATAGTGCCTCCGGTCTTGGGGTAAGCCGCTTATATTATAGCTTCTAGTATTTGTAAATTTAAGGATATTAAGGTTATATTTGCCCTCGTACCCTCTGTGACCAATCGCCTGATTTTAAATGAAGAGTTGAGACGCCTGCCTAGTTGCTGTTTCAGGGCTCCTCCGCAGTGGAGCTGCGGTCTTGTTTTGTCTTGTGTTCCGTTCTGTTGGCTGTCTTGTTTTGCTCCTGCTGTTTTGCCTCGCCTCACCTCCTTGGGGCTTTGGGTTTTACTGAGAGCCCCTTCTGGACTATTGTTTGCACTCCAGCTTCCGTGGCTGGCTAGGGCGATCCTCAGCTGCATATCAGGCTGGTGCTAAGAAACTGATACTGCCTCCGCTGGTTGCTCCCGGTTTGTGGGGAGCTGCACGAGACTGAGCCAGACTGTGGACCATCGTAACCAGCACCAGCTGTGGGTTGACTCGCGGAGTGCAAGTATTTCCGATCTGGTGTGTGTGTGTGGGTGGGTGTGTGTGTGTGTGTGTGTGTGTGTGATTTTGTAAAAATTTAAGTTTTTCTTTTATTGTTTTTATTATATAGAGAGCCTGTTATTTGGTGTCCCATGTTTTATTCTTTTAATGTCTTGTGCTTTTATTTCAGTGAACTGAGGATCTTCCAGCGGCCGTGGGACCTCAGGTGGCGAGTCGTTTTCCACACTTCCTTTGTTGTACAGCACTGGGTGAATAGACTGTAGTGTGTGTGTGTGTGTGTGTGGGGGGGGTTGTTTGTTTGTTTTTTTTGTTTTTGTTTTTTGTGTTTGGTTTTTTTTTTTTTTTTTTTTTGTGGTTTTCTTTTTGGTCCACCGCTGCTGGTAAGTCCCAGTTCTGTGTTTATTATTGTAATTTGGGACACAGTTTTAAATGATACTACATTCAGCGCTCTGTCATTGTTGATGTTTTATCTTATTTTATACTAATAAATTAAATTGTGTTAATATTTGAGCCGGCCTCAGTGTGCATCCCTGAACCTGTGCAAACGCTGTGTGTGTGTTGTGTTTTTTTTTTTTTTTTTTTTTTTTTTTTTTTTTTTTTTTTTTTTTTTTTTTTTTTTTTTTTTTGTATTACCTTTTATTCCCAAACGATTTTATATTTCCTGGCGGTGAAATTCCCCTAGGTGGCGTTGTCATTTTATTTTATTTTTTTTATCTAACCCCGCTTTTTTTTTTATCTAACCACTTGGTCACATTAACATGACTGCAGCTCCTCAGTGGGGTAACCAGGCCAGGTCTGCTAGGATCCTTTCTAGGAAAATAAGATTTGTATGCTAACAGATTTTCCACTAGTTTCCAGTTCCTTCCTGCTTCAAGATTCGTTTTCATGCCATCATTCAGAGCTGGACTGGCCATCGGGCATACCGCATTTGCCCGGTGGGCCGCTGGCGATTTTTTTGTTTTTATGGGCCGATGGATATTTTTTTTTTTTTTTTTTTTTTAGGAAGGGTGTATATAATGAAAGGTGTTGGATTGGTCATGATCGACTCTGGGCTGGACCAATTACAGCCGAGGAGGCCGGATGCACCCTCCCCCTTGTTTAGCAATAGACGAACTAAAGAAAATGGAGAACAAAAAAAGGAAAGGTGTTTATGAAAATATCACTAAATCTGTCATTTATTAATTTTAATATTAATTAATGATCATGTCTCACCTCTAGTGTTCTTGGTCTTAATTTAAGGTTTTTCCTATAGCGATTGACAGATCACGTGACTTTCGCGCATTGAATGCCGGGAACTCGAGGCAAAACAATCCAAGTACCGCATCAAATGCAAGCATTTGCAGCACCGCAAAACGTTCATTCTCCGGTTCCAATACCTTCTTGGTTTTTCTTTGCCCCCCAAAAAAGGAATGTACAAAACGAAGGAGAACAATGCCGGACCGTACAAAGACAGACTCGACGAAAAGGCAAAGAAAAGAGACGAGGAACAAATCAAAGGAGTGAAAGGGTCAGACCCTTACGAGCACACAGAGTGGACAAAAGATGTTAGCGTGCTGCCCAACTTTCACCACGCTCAGATTTATAATTATACGGTTCTTGGAGTGAGTGCATACACTCATGAAGTTTTTAGTAACTTCAGGTCACTGCAACAAGGCCAGGTACAGTTTACCGACGGATGGGTACAGGACCTTGAAATGCACCGTGTAGAACGAAAGACCATCGTACGTATCGTAAGTTTACCAGTCTCACAATTCGTCTTCATAAATACACATTCGTTAACCGTTTATTAATATAACCTTTGAGCTCACGGTAATTAATTAGTAGTAGAAATAATTTCTGGTAGGCATTACAGAAATGTAGCAGTGACAATAATATTGTATGTTGTAATCGCACTGGACAATTAGTGATACAAAACAACTGTTTTATCCTGTGAATAAAAGTATATGTTTTTGTCAATGTACCGTGGTAATAACAGAAGCGAAACGCAATATTGTGTCAGGACAATTCACTATTTATGCACAATAAATAAAGGAGCATAGCGCAACAATTTCTGTTCAGCGCCAGACTTGCTTGCAACCTATATCACCAATTATGTTAAGAAAAGTGACGTATTAACTACTACAAAACACTGACCTTTGTGGGAATGCTTGGAGCAGACTAACATGTGAGCTGGAGTGTTCTGAGACGTTATATTTGGTATATCCAGACCATCCGTCGGCTCTTACTTCAGAAACATGGCTTAAAAAATTTCTCTTCAACGACGTAATCCGATTAAAAAAAACGATCTCTTTACCCATCGGCTTCCCGTGGCTGTCATGCGACCGGCTATTGCAGTTAATAATACAACAGCTTCTTGCCATTTTTTGGGTTTCTTTTTATGGCTGTGTAACTGAGTTCAATTGAAAGCCTGCGTGCGCTAGTACCTCTTGCCTCAAGTTCCCAGAATCCTTTGCGGTTTTACCCCTGAATGACGTCACATTTTCAATCTCTATCCTGGTGGGCCGGTCTCTAGTCAAAATGCCCGGGCCGATTTTTTGTCCCAGTCCAGCCCTGCCATCATTCACCTCCACTTAGACGCCTGCCACCTTGGATCATTACCCCCCTATTCACCACCACCGCTGCCCCCCTTGGAGCCTCTTCCTCACTTGCCTGCAGTGGCATTCCTAGCCTGTCTGGTGCCCTGGGCGAGCACACACAAAGAGAGTATGCATAGTATGCAAACGGCTACCAAACAGCCATCACAATTCGTCATACAATGAGAACAGGACAAATCAACAATTGACAATGACTAATTAATATTGTGCTGAACACAGTCCAAAAGATTCAGTAAGCTACATCAGTGTCTACTGTTTACTATCATAGCTAAGTGACTAACAAACGTAAACAGACGTTTTCACTATCACGACTTATTGATATCTTGTTGTATCTCTGTTTTGGTCAGTGCTATCCTCTATGCTGTTGCATGCTGGGGCAGCAGGTTGAGGGTCACAGATGCCAACAGACTAAATTAACTGATCCACAAGGCCAGTAATGTTGTGGGGATGAAGCTGGACTCCGTTAGCGTGGTGTGTGAGAGGCAGGTGTTGTCCAAGATAAAGACAATGTTGGATAATGCCTCCCACCCACTCCATGACATGCTGGGTAGTCACAGGAGCACGTTCAGTGAGAGACTGAGATTACCAAAAAGCACCACTGACCGACACAGAAAATCACTCCTACCTGTGGCCATCTCCCTGTACAACTCCTCCATCTAACACAGTGTGAACACTGCAATAGTTACACCCTTTTTACACACGCTCTTTTCTACTCTGTAATATTCTTGTCAATTTTCTTGATATTTATTTATAATCCCCTCTGTTAATCCTTGATATTTATAATTGAGTGATCTGCATATATTAGTGCTATTTCTTAAATGTGTAAAATCCAGGGGCGATTCTAGGATCAGAGCTTTGGGGGTGCTGAGCACCCAGAGAGCTGCCCAGCCAGGCAACATAAACTTTACTTGTCAAGATGAGACTTCTTCCCTGTCTCTGTCAGTCCCTGTACAATTTGATCAAAAAAAGTACAAAGCTTTGAATTAAAATACATAAATTATGCTAAATTCATATTTCAAATATCCTAAGCATTGTCTTCCCTTTTCTTCTTGTTTCAATGCCAGCCTGCTACATTTTTACGTTCTTAGGCTGCTCATTCTGATTTAATGCGCTTACTTTTTAGTGCGACTTTTCATTTTAGTAACAGATTGGAATTTTTTGTTGTAAGATTTATGAGTTTCATGCTAGACATTGTGAGCTTGACATTTTCTCAGGTGGTACACACTGTAAAAAGTTTGAGAAACACTGATAAGTGTATGTGTGCTTTTGGAAAACATTTAAAGCTGCTGTACAGAATCTTTGAAACAAGCTAGCTTAAAACATTTTTAGAATATAAACAGAGCATCTGCTTCTCTTTACAGCTCCTCACTCCACCAAGGCACCGTTTGGCACTTTCTGATGTGCGCAAATGTGGTGCACGTACTGCAGCAGTCATACAGACAACTGGACAGTCCAAAAGTTGGCCTACCTATTACTGGCTGAGGTTTTAGTAGAGTTGTGGCTGAACCACATAAAAATATATCATTAATTTTAATCTCCCCAATCAATGATAATGTTATGTTGGAATGTTGTTAAAGAGGCTCAAAAACTGTTTCAACCCAGTTTGTTTTGCAGATTCTGTATAGTAGCTTTAATATAGGGAGAGCACAACTTCCAGATTGTGTGAGTAAAATCAGATTTTTTCTCTTTGTCAGTTTAACAGTTTCTGTTTTGCCTGTCACTGTTCCCTGTCTGTTTTCTTACCTGGTTCTTCCTGACCTTGTACTTTCTCCTCACGTTCCCCTCTTTCCTCTCTCCCTCTTTGGACTGACAATCATACACAAATAGATTGTATTCAATTAGATGAAAAAATGACATTAATATGAAAAAATACTATTAAGATCACTAATAAAAACATCCTCTCAGTGTACTTTCAACCAAAAGGCAAATAACCAAACCACATGAACATCTAATAAAAGATATAAATATTGAAACACTGATCCAACATTATCCTTTATTGATGGATCATTTGATTTTACACTTTAACCTGAATGTGGCTCCTTTTTTTGAAAAAACTTCCTTATATCCATTATGAACCTGGCTGTCTCTCTGTACACAAACACACACACACACAGACAACAAGAGTTATAAGGTTAATGGGCATCCAGTCAGTTAGCTAGTTAGTACCTTGGGTTTAATATCGGCACATGCAAATACGACAAAATAACCAGCTTCTCTCGTTCCATTTCAAACAGGACAGTGGTAACAACAGTAGGCTACAGACAATTTTAAGTTTTAGATTTTAAATAGGCTGTATAAATATCAATGGGAGCAACAGGACGGTCAAATGTCGCTGATTTTACTACAGAGTAGGACGGACTGAAGGGTAGCAAACCATCTCTACCATCGCTCTGGCAGAAAGGGCGCTAGAGCCATAGTAGGGGACAGGTGAGCTGGAACAAACCATTTTGGATGGGGGGGGGGAGATATCTGTACTTTTGTTGTTAAACTATTACGTCGCAACCAAGTAGTGTATGGTTTTTATATTTTTAGTAGTGTGTCACACAAACAGCAAATATTGTCAAAAAAGTAAGAAACCTTTGGGGGTGCTTTGATTCATTTTGGGGGTGCTTCCTAACTCTTTATATATACCTAACTCTTTATATGGTTAGGAAGGAGTCAGACCATGTTTCTTTTTAGCTGAAGCACCCCCAAAAATGGGCTAAAAACACCCCTGGTAAAATCTGTAATATAATGTATTGTTTGGAGTTTAGTCTGTTACTGTTTTAGAATTTCTTCTTGGAGCAACTGTAACCCGCATAATTTCCTTAGGGATTAATAAAGTATTCTGATTCTGATTGTTTCAGGATGACCTGCCATTATCCAATGACACATCTGCTTCCTGTATCTTTTGCTCGTTTCTCCTCCTTTTCTTTTCTCTTTTTTCTAAACTGAGCACCTGATGGCTTTGAACTTTTCTTGTCCATCTTCCATTGGTTTTAATTTTGCACTCCAGTATGAACACAAATCCCCCAACCCGAGGTTCACCACAACATAACCTAATAAACTACACCTTAGTTCACAGACTTGCTTTGTCTAGGATTTATTTCTGGGATTTCACACAACCCAGGATTCAAATCATGAATACATAATTGGCTTGGATTTACAACATTATGAATGAAATGTTTTCTATTTGGAAGTAGCCGGGGCCCCTCCCCTTTCGACGGGTTGTGTGTGAGACTTTAAATCATCAAACTGTAAATTATAAATTTTAAATTGTTATTGATCCCTTTACCCCTAGTCCTAAAGTGTATATTTATTTTCTTACTCTTCTTATATTTATTGTTTGTTTACTTGCACTGCTGTAACTGGAGCCTCGTCGTCTCGTCTCTCTATATACTGGACTGCATGTAGCGGAGATGACAATAAAGTTTACTTTGACTTCAGCAGCGAGCAGGCGCACCGAGGGCTCTCGCGCTCACTTTTCGCGTATGAATTTCGAAAAAACATCGTTGCAAATTATAAGTCTGTATCATAATGTCTGCTGTTTTCGTGTTTGTTGGTTTGTTTTTATTTTGTTTTATTTTGTGAGTTGGTTATTAGATGCCGCTCCAGCCAGCCAGAAAATCCCCCGCCGCCCCGCCCTCTCCTCCCTGTGCCGCAAGCAGCAGGCGCACCTCGCAAACGGAGGGCGCCCTTACTCCCAGCAAATGGGCGATAGAAAACGGATCGGTGCCTATTCCATTCCCAATATGCGCTGGCATGATGTCGGGGCAGCATGAGTACGAGCAAATTGGGGTTTTTTGCCCCCCACCACATTGCCACCCTGGGTAACCGCCCATGTCAGCCGTATCAAAAACCACTACTGCTTGCCTGGCTGCCCACCCGTCAGCAGTTTCCACAGACCTCTGCCTCATCCACTAAACCCAGTCTTTGACAGTGATGGTTTTTATTCAAAAGCATGAAAGAAACAGCTATAAAGCTGTAAGAAAAACAAGTGTTTTCACTTATTTTGATAAAACAGATAACCTGGATGAAACATCTCCAACTTACATGATACAGTCAGTGTGATGTTATTACTCCACTGTGTTAACAAATACCCCCTTCTGCCCCGGCAGCTGTATCCTCCACTGTCAGACTCAGTAACTGTGATGATTCTGTATTCATTGGATGTTGGAGGTGTGTTTATCTTGGCTGGTCTCCATTCATACGTCCACTGAGCTCCTTCACCTCCCTGAATCTCACATCTGACAGTGACTGTCTCACCGCTGTATATCTGAGTCCAGGATGGCTGCAGGGTCACAGTGGGCTTATTGGGAACTGTTCACATAAGAATGATCCAGTTAGAAGAAGAGAAACATAAAAACTCTGCTGTTCATAACACCAGAGTACAGTGACTACAAAACAACTGATTCACAGACAGTTTGAAGACTGAACATCAAAACAAAATCACAATAAAACAATTTTTAGCTTTCACACTGTAACACAACATTTTAATATTAAATGTATTAGAATTTACTTTGTAAAGTTATATTTTATTTATATTCCAAGACTCACAGATTTTTCTGCTTTACTTTTACTTTGAGGTTAAAATCAGCGTGGATAACCAGAACACTGATGAAGCTGGGAGCCAGTATAAAAAATGGGAGTGCTGTGAGCCGATGTGATGTGTTTGAGTTAAAAGCCTGGCAGCTTAAATCTGTTTGGTCTGCAGTCATTCAGCTGATTGTTTGCTGAGACTGTTGCAGTAATCTAGGCAGGGGCACCGTAAGAGGAAGAAAAGTGATGACGAGTCTAAGAGCCTGTGACTGACAGGGCCTAGGAAAAAGTAGAACATGTAACTAGTTTTTAATGAAAATTATTAACCTATCACCACAAAATAATGTTTGCTTCACACGGTACTTTTAAATGTTTATGTTTCATAGCGTTAGTTTTGTTTTGTTTTTTCAACAAAGAAGAAAATCTGCCTCTCCCTTCCTATTTTCATGATCAGAAGCAACTTATCAGCTGACCTTAGAGTTCTGTTTGGAGTTTGTTTAGTTAAACGATCAGAGAGCTCTGAGGGAGTGAATCCATTCAGAGACTTAAAAACAAGCAGTTAAACAATCATTAGAGCCTGGCTGCTACCAAAATAAAGCATATCACACTAGCTTGGATGAAATAAATGCATGAATTACTTTCTCAAAGTGAGCAGATGACAGAACGTCCTTCATTTTAGCAAAGGCCCTCAGGAGGCAGAGTCTGGCTTTTACAACAGAATTTATTTATTTCTCAAATGAGAAACTGTCATCAAAGATCACCTGCAGAGTTTTTACAAAGGGAGTTCTGAACTTTTTCAGAGGAACAAGGTTACACTTAAGAGCAAAACGAGGGTCAGAAGGTTCAAATAATACAAACTCTGCTTTTTCATCATTTACATTCAAAAAAAATGTATTGCCGACCATGATTTTATGTCATCAAGGCAGTCTAGCAAAACTTTTACAGAGACTGTAAAACTCCTTTTAACCTGGTGTCATCTGTTGGAAGGGTGGTTTTTAGGAGTTTGATGGGCAGCAAACATTATTATTAAATAATTAAAATCCCAAAGAGTTAGAATGCAGTCAAATCTTTATATGATTGCGAAGAAAAGGGTGGAAATAAAATCCTTGTTTAACTTGAGGGGATGATAAACAAGCACAGGAGGAGACAGATCCACCATAAATAATTATAGTTCAGAGCTGCCATAAATATCAGCAGTGAGGTGTTGGCATATAAAAGGGTTAAAATTGATGCAAGACCTCTGCTGTAACCAGGTTCCTGCAGGAAGCTGCCTGTGACTGTTGCAGGTGGTGAGAGCTTTCAGTCAGCTGATAGAATTAAAACCTTTTTAGTTCCACCAGGTCTCAGCACAGAGACATATTTTAATTGGCTTTACTTTGTTTAAAAATGTATATCCAAAGAATTATTTAGGTTATATTCACCACTATTTAATAGCATAATTACAAACCTTTAAGCAGTAAAAATTTCTTCTACACCATTTTATTGATAAGAACAATATAAAAATGTAATAAATGGTTTGTACACATGTCATTGGTCTTGTACAAAATTTAAAAAAATGAAAAAACAGTATATCTAAGCAGAATATTTATCCATGTCTACACAGTGTTATATTTTTAGGATTGGCATGGTTTGCAATATTAACGTGGTCTCTGTGGTTCCTCTGAATCCAGGTGTGAGGAAATAAGACATGTGAATAGTGTCTTTGTCTTTAAATGGTAAAACTTTTTTTATTCTTATTTTTAAATTATTTCCTAAAAAGATAAACACATCACTGCTTTTGTCTTGTGATAAGGAGACAAAAATGTATTTTTCTTTCACTTCTGATTTTTTGTTGTCGTTGCTGTCTTGAAATCTTCCAGGAGAGATCAGCTGGTGGCAGCATGTGTTCAGGAGATTCAATGACAGCGTTACAGTTTTGTCTGAGTGTAGCTGGAGGACATTAGCTGACATTTAGTTTGAACCTCACACAGACAGTCATTAAGAGAAATCATCATAGGTCACATGGTCTAAGTGCAAGTACTGCGTATGTGTGTCATTATCATGAACATGAAAACATGCAGCATGTGTCTCAATTATCTGTCCAAGAAGAAGCATAAATGAGACTGAGCCCCTTCTAGTGTACACAGCAGTAGATTTGCCACCATTTGTTTTCTACAACATTTGATATAAATTATTTTTTAAGCAGTGTCTTCATGCTGAGACTTTGTAAAATAATCATAAATGTAAACGTGTGACAGGAAACAGTTAAAAACATGAAGCAGGCTGGGCCCAGCAAAATGTATAACTTATAAAAACCTTATGAAGCAGGTCTTTAAGAAATTGTGTTCTGACGTTTAACAAAACCATTATTTGTCATTTATTTAAAATTAATAAATAAATTCATGTCATGAACATCAGTTAGTGGAATCAATCTAAGTGTAACCTCTAATGAGAAAGGCTAATGTAGCAGACCAGTCTCTAATAAAATGAGGCCAAATTACAGTCAAACCTGAAACTTCAATGAATTAACTTCAAAAATGCTAAAAACAAATGAACTGATCTCAGTAGCTGCACATGTGAAGCTACTGAGGTGAAGAAACTGGGAAAATTACATTTGTATTTAATTTTTTCTTCATACTAACAAAATATTTTTCATTCTTCAGATGTTTCATTTTGAGTGATTAATGTTTATTTTTATAAGTACATCAATACTTTTTTATTACTTTGATAATAAAGAAAAAAGCCTTCAGTGTTGTTGAAAGACAAATTTTTTTTTGTCTTTTTTAATGAAACATTCTGGAAAATAAATTAAAACACATAGTGTGAGTGAAATATCTCCAACTTACGTTTTACATTCAGTGTGATGATGTCACTCCACTCTGTCCAGGAAGAGCTTCTTTTACCCCGGCAGCTGTATACTCCACCATCAGACTCAGTAACTGTGATGATTCTGTCTTCACTGGATGTTGGAGGTGTGTTTAACTTGTCTGGTCTCCATTCATACGTCCACTGAGCTTCACCTCCATGAATCTCACATCTCACAGTGACTGTCTCACCGCTGTTTATCTCACTGCTGTTTATCTGAGGCCAGTTGTGTTGCAGGAACACAGTGGGCTTAGGAGGAGCTGTTCAAATAAAAATACAGGGTGGGCCATTTATATGGATACACCGTAATAAAATGGGAATGGTTGGTGATATTAAAGTCCTGTTTGTGGCACATTAGTATATGTGAGGGGGCAAACTCCTCAAGATGGGTGGTGACCATGGTGGCCATTTAGAAGTCGGCCATCTTGGATACAACTTTTGTTTTTTCAATAGGAAGAGGGCCATGTGGCATATCAAACTTACTGGTAATGTCACAAGAAAAACAATGGTGTGCTTGGTTTCAACGTAACTTTATTCTTTCATGAGTTATTTACAAGTTTCTGACCACTTATAAAATGTGTTCAATGTGCTGCCCATTGTGTTGGATTGTCAATGCAACCCTCTTCTCCCACTCTTCACACACTGATAGCAACACCGCAGGAGAAATGCCAGCACAGGCATCCAGTATCCGTAGTTTCAGGTGCTGCACATCTTGGTATTTGGTGTGGTATATGGGGTACAACGATAGTGGGTCCATTCTTCATCAATGGAAACCTCAAGGCCACTGGATATTTGAAATTGCTACATGATGATGTGTTTCCCTCTTTATGCACTGAAGCTGGCACGTTCCCTGAGTTTTTCCAGCAAGATGGTGCACCACCACATTATGGGTGCCAGTTCCGAGCATTCCTAGATGAACAGTTTCCTGGAAAGTGGATTGGTCGTCATGGGCCAGTTGAATGGCCCCCAAGGTCTCCCGATCTGACCCCCTTAGACCTTTATCTTTGGGGTCATCTGAAGGCAATTGTCTATGGTGTGAAGATACGAGATGTGCAGCACCTGAAACTACGGATACTGGATGCCTGTACTGGCATTTCTCCTGCGGTGTTGCTATCAGTGTGTGAAGAGTGGGAGAAGAGGGTTGCATTGACAATCCAACACAATGGGCAGCACATTGAACACATTTTATAAGTGGTCAGAAACTTGTAAATAACTCATGAAAGAATAAAGTTACGTTGAAACCAAGCACACCATTGTTTTTCTTGTGACATTACCAATAAGTTTGATGTGTCACATGGCCCTCTTCCTATTGAAAACAAAAAGTTGTATCCAAGATGGCCGACTTCTAAATGGCCACCATGGTCACCACCATCTTGAGGAGTTTGCCCCCTCACATATACTAATGTGCTACAAACAGGACTTTAATATCACCAACCATTCCCATTTTATTACGGTGTATCCATATAAATGGCCCACCCTGTATAATAATAATATATCATTAGCAGACTCATAATTTGATTTGTAAATCAACAATAAAAAGTTTTGTTTTGATTAAATAAATCAAACCAGGTAATTTTCTGATCTTTTTATTCCACTATGTACGTACAGTAGTTCTACATCTTTCCATTTACATATTTATACATTTATGAACATACAATCCTTGAGTTGTCAGTTAACTGCTGTTTCCTGCTATGAGTAAACATACCCGCAGTTAGAGAAAGGTTAACGCAGTCTCTCCTAAAATGAGGCCAAATTGTAGTCAAATTAAAACTTTGAGGAATTAGAAAAAAGAAAAATGCTAAAACAAAAGAACTGCATCATGACACTGAGCTGCAGTGATGAAAACTCCACATGTGCAACAACTGAAGTGAAGAAAACTGCGATAATTACATTTGTTTTTTTCATTTTTCATCAAACTTTCTGAATATCACTGTCAGTTATTACTGTATATTTTTATAATTACATTAAAAGCTGTTGTACGCTACTTTTGATACTAAACTAAAACAAAACCTAAAGTTCTGTTAAAAGACAATATTTGTTTGTCTTTTTGGATAAAACATGCAATATAAATTAAAATGAATGAAAGAAATATGTTCAACTTACATGATACAGTCAATGCTGTGAAATCACTCCACTCTGTCCAGGAAGAGCTTCTTCTGCACCGGCATCTGTATCCTCCACCATCAGACTCAGTAGCTCTGCTGATTCTGTATTCTCTGGACGTTTCATTTAATTTTAACTGGCCTCGTCTCCATCCATATGTCCACTGAGCTCCTTCACCTCCCTGAATCTCACATCTGACAGTGACTGTCTCACCTCTGTATATCTGAGTCCAGGATGGCTGCAGGGTCACAGTGGGCTTAGGAGGAGCTGTTCAAATAAAAATATATCATTAGCAGAATTATAGAAAATCATCATTGAAACTGTCCTGGTTTTTATTGCTCTTGTTAATGATAATTATCATTTGTAATAATTTTTATTTAAAAATTAAAACAGGTCATTTGATGATATTTAGAATCAGCAGAGTGAATGACAACAATCAATAACCCTGAGTTTTCTGTTTCTGTCTCACTTTGTGTCTTCTGTGTGTTTTGGTCTTAATGTTGTGTTTATAAATCTGTGGAATAATCAAAACATCTATTCTGTATAGAAACGTTTTGTTCTGTGGCTGATTGTGACTCAGAGAAAATAGATGTCTTTTCATGTTGGGTCTCTGCCTTCTAGAGAGGCCATGACAGTAATACAGCTGAGTTTCTTTTTATCCTGAATTTGTTTTGCTATTGTCTGAAATGTTCCAGCAGAGAAGCAGCTGATGGCAGCATCTGTTCAGCATCTGTTCAGCATCTGTTCTGCATCTGTTCAGCATCTGTTCAGCTTGAACCGTTCTTCCCATTCTATGCAAGGCCACCTGGGTTGGCTGGAAGACTGTTTACTTAGCCTGGCAGGGCGAAGGACACTGTCTCAGCTGAACTCTGGACACACACACACAGACATATATACACATGCAGATGTACACTCATCCCCCCTCCCCCTCCAAACTTATTCCCTTCTGATGCTAACGGTGGATCATGGAGACCAGCGCATAGGCTGCAGGCCCGGCTGTACTGTCTACATTGGCTGTCTCTCACCCTTTACCCATCCCTGTTGCTTGTCATGTGTTTCTTTGGTGTATTAAGAGTTTTTTCATGTGCTATGTGCAGAGGTGTTTTTTTCTGTTCTCAAACTGATCTCCCTGTTGGAGCTCAGTCTGGGGGGAGTTATTTTTTTCTCCTTATCTTTCCTCATTTTGTGCTTTTTCCATGTTATACCCCTCTGACCTGTCTTCCCCATGTGATGTTTTTGTGTAATGTATGTATGGTCGGAAGGTTAAGACGGCGCTGGCACGGCTGGCAGCCTTAATCCAATTTCCCTCGGGATGAATAAAGTATAATCAATCAACCAATCAATCAATCAAAGCGTTTCAACAACAACATTTAAAGTTTTGTCTGAGTTTATTTGGAGGACAGTAGCTCACATTCAGTTTTGAAACAGTGATGGAAACTCTGCATTTGCAGGCAAAGACGCTGGGAAAGTTTAATTTTACTTAATTTTTTCATGTGGAACAAAAAAAAAGATTTTTTTCTATTCCAGATGTTTCACTGTGAGTGATTACTGAATGGTATTATAATGGCATTAAACACTGTTGTACAAAGCTTTAGACACTAAACTAAAAAAGAAACACACAGTACTGTTGAAGTTATTTTGGTTTTTTTTATTAAAATGAGAGAAATATGTTCAACTTACGTAATACAGTCAATGCGATGACATCACTCCACTCAGTCCAGGAAGAGCCTCGTCTGCCCCGGCAGCTGTATTCTCCAGCATCAGACTCAGTAACTTTGTTGATTGTGTATTCTGTGGATGCTGAATGTGTGTTTGACTGGCCTCGTCTCCATTCATACGTCCACTGAGCTCCTTCACCTCCCTGAATCTCACATCTGACAGTGACTGTCTCACCGCTGTATATCACACTGCTGTTTAACTGAGTCTTGGATGGTTGCAGGAACACAGTGAGCTTAGGAGGAGCTGTTCAAATTAAAATATATCATTAGCAGACTGATAATTTTGACTTGAAAATCAACAATACATTTTTAAAAATAAATTAAACCAGGTAATTTAATGATCTTTATATTCCACTATTTGCTTTCCATATTTATACATCTATAAACATATAATCCATGAGTCGTCAGTTAGCTGTTGCTAACAAAGCTGTTAAACCTCCAGTGATGGATTCAAAGCTGGAGGCTGCTCTGCTCTCATAAAGTGATTATTAATTCATAAATGGTGAAATACAAAGTTTTCATGTGGCACCAAAGTCAAAACTAGACTGGCAAAGAAAAACTAAGAGTAAAGGTTCAGTAACCAGGAAAGGAGCACAAACTGTTTTTTAAATCACTCTAAAAATACAAAACAGCAGCATGAACTCCTCTGTGTCTGTAAGTGATCTGAAGACTGAACAAAGGTGAAACGATGTACTGAGCCAAATAATTAATAATGTGACAGATTTAGTGGTTTAAGTGCTGGTGATTAGTGAATAGTGATTTCCTCTACAACTGGGAGAAGACCTTTTTCAACTCTCAAAAAATATTTCAACTCATCAGTTTCCTGAATGACGACTGAATCGCTTTCAGTTGTGACTAAACTTGTGTTTCTTCTCCTTCCTCTGCAGGTGTAGATGCCTCCATCAGAGACAGAGATTGCACTCTTATAGCTAAAAGAGATGATCTCATTTTCAGATGAGGTTTTTCTGAACTCATATTCTATGTCAGCAGAATCCTTCACATCACAGGTCAGTGTCACACTGCCCCCTGCTGGTGTGGTTGTGCTGTCTGCTGTCAGAGTGGCCTTGATTTTAAGTTCTGTAAGTTAGAAAAATATGAGGCTATTATTGTGGCCCTTTTAGTGGAAGAAGGAGAACCCCACCACATCTGCCACACAGATGTTCCAGCTGCAGTTTTATTTCCCACTGCAACTGTGAGCAGGAGAGCCTGGTTTCTATCGACACAACCACCACCAGCTGATTAACCTTTACTTAAATGAGTGAGTAATACGCCACCTGGTGGTTTGTTCTGAGTGTGACAGAAAGCCTGAGCCTGTGATCCAGAGCTCAGGGTTAATGAACCCTCCATTACAGAAAATCTTCCACACTCATTTGTGGATCTGTCACAGCAGAAGTGCAGCAAAGGTCACAAGTAGGGGTGGGTTTTAATAATCGATTCATCGATTAAAATCGATTCTGGCTTGGATAACGTGAAATCGATTCATTAAAATCCTGAATCGATTTTTTAATATAAATTTATTTTGCCCGAAACGCCAGAATCTCAGGTGAAACCTCACAAAATTTCAACAAGCACCAAACAGCCAAAACAGTAAATGAGAGCAGGTACACGGATTCTGCACAAGGACGTAAACACACAGCGCGGACCCGCAGATCAGAATCAGTGAGATGTCGCCTTTCTCACCCGACGGGCGCTGCAGCTTTAAGCGGCTGCGCGCTCCCGCAGACGGCAATCACTTTCTGGCACAACAACTGCACGGACACGGTCGGTGCTGAAAGTCGACAGCTCGCTGATTCTGATCTGTCGGCGGGTCCGCGCTTTGTGTTCACGCCCTTTTTGCGCTGATTCTAAAGCTGTTAGTTTTATCTCTCTCCAAACAATATTGACTGAACCAGCAGCAAAAGAAGATCCAAACTACGCTAAACATAAACATCGTCATGAAATCACTCTGACTTTTACTGTTTTGCTTCCACCACGATAAAATTACACTTCATGCACAGCTCTCTCTCTCTCTCTCTCTTTCTCTCTCTCTCCCTACTTCAAGAACAGTTTCCCGTCTAAAAATCTGTTTTCTGCATTATTCGCTTGCTTGTTACGCACAAGTCTACCGTTGTTTACAGCGCTGTCCGCCGCTGTTTTTTCCTTTTTTTCGTTTTACATACTTCCGAAAAGAAAACCTAATTTCTGCCGTTCAATACTGAACAAATTTAAACTTTTTAAAATTATGCAAAATGCAAAACGCTTAGCCGTGTCTCTAATAAAACCGCTGTAATGTCAGAGGTAACGTTCATATGTTGATTAATGGTTTTCGTTCGTTTTTGATGTACTGCAGAATATTTTTATAAAATCCCAGGCCAGGAAAACCACCTTCATGTTTTTCTGTTTTTTATCTTCAGCTACTTTGACACAAAAGCATCTGCTGTGACGCTCACACCTTTGATAAAGTCTTGCGTGTGTCAGCTTCCTTTTTATAGATACAAAAATATGTAAATGTACTGATCTGAATTATAATATTTCTGACTGTCAAAATTTCCCAGATTTAAATCGAATTTAAGTGAATCGAATCGAATCGAATTGAATCGAATCGTGGATCGAATCGATTCGGGACCTTGTGAATCGGAAACGAATCGATTCTAGAAATCAGTGACGATACCCAGCCCTAGTCACAAGTAATAAAACAGACAACTGGAGAGCTGGTGAGCTGGAACTTGATCACATGTCTGTATTTTAAGTGCTTCAAGCAAAACTTTAAGCGTTTCCAGCTGATAATATCTATGCACACAGATGTTTTTACAGATTTGCAAACCTGATTATACACACAGGGATAATAATATGCACACAAGAGTTAATATATGTACACATGACTTTGCTACAGTAAAATCTCCAAACTAAGTTACTATCATAGAAACACCAAATTTGAGAACAAAGTATTTTGTGTCCATTCTTCCAGTAGAGTCCACAAACTTGTAAATATGTGTCACTGTACAAATGAGTGGAGTGCAGAGGTGTGAACTCAAATGCAGGTGGCAAAATAACTTAAATAAAACTGAACTTTAATATCTAAACAGACTAAAAATGGAAATATGCAAAGAGTCAAAACATAAGAAACTAGAAATGAAAAGAAAAACTGTCAGTAGAAACAACTAAGAGATGAACACACGTGAGTCTTCACAGATGCTCTGACAAAGACTGAGGAAAAGACACAGCAGGACTATTTATTAGGGGTGCAACCATACACAAAATTCACGGTTCGGTTCGGTTCGATACTTTGATGTCACGGTTCGATATTTTTTTGATACAAAAAAATGTTCATGCCTTTTTAATTTGTCATTTATTAAAATTATAAATATATATTTTAACTCAAAAGTACAGTTTTTAAATTTAATGTTGCTGAAACAACAAAATAATAAAAAAAGAGTTTATTACAGAGAAATGGCTCTTTCCAAAATAAAAGCTATACTATACGCTTCTTCTGGGGTATATTCTCAGCAGCATATTAAACATATCATGTCCCCATAAGGAGAATCACGTGCTAACGGCTGTCTAAATGACTCGGGTAAAGTTTGTAGCATGCGTGCTTGTTGTTTTTGTCTGCTTCCACTTGTCTTTGCACTAGGATGATGTCGGTGTAAATGTGCAGTCATATTCGTTGTGTTCCCACTAGTGCTGTCAGCGTTAATCTTGTTAAAATGACATTAACCCATAACGTGGCAAATCTCCGTTAACGAGTTACTGCGGATCGCCCCGTGCGTGAGACTGGACAGCGTCAACACGTTAACAAGCTAACTGCGCTAACGCACTAGTTCCCACCAATTGAGCATTGCGTGGCACATCCGAGATACTGTTTTACTTTTGTCCATGACGCGCTTACCATCAGGGTCATGTTTCACATGAAAACCAAGATAGCTCCAAATGCCAGACCTGAATGAGGGTGGGGGAGGCTCAATTTCGGGTAGCGTTGAGGCAGTTGCCATGTTGCAACGAGCTAGTGATGTTCGATTCGTGAACGAATCGTTCAATACTCGAGAATCACTTTACTGACTCGTGAATCATGATTCACAAGCGCAACTGACTCACTGACTCATCCCTGTTGCTGTTAGCAAACTAATTCCATTAGTAGAAATATATCTAGCTTATAATTAAAATTGTGGGGAAAAAAACAACAGCCAGTTTCTTAACAAAAACATTTCTGCTCTGAACTGGAAGAAAAAACCCTGAGTAGAAGCTCACATCAAGACAACAGCTCCTCAGTTCACAGTAGCATCGCTCAGCTAGCATGCTAACAGCACATTTCAGTTACTCACCCCCTCCCTTGCTGTGCTGAATCATAGCGTAAGGCAAATCATATGGGCTCAAAATGTGGTCATAAATATTTTGTACTTGTAAATCAGGATTTGTATGTGTAAAAAGAATTTGTGCGTGCGTAAAAAAGATTTGTATGTGTAAAAAAGATTTGTGTGTGGACTTAGCCAAAAACCCCTGCAAGTTACAAGTACAATTTTGACCCTATTTTTCTTCCTGTCATCTGATTGGTCAATGTCATGTCAATCACAAATGTAACAATCCAATCAGAGAACAGATGGGTTTGGCTGTCGGAGGGCGCTTTTTGAACTGCAGGTCCTTGAAGGGTAATACAGTTTGAAGCTGGAGGATCTCTATATAAATATCCGATAGCAGCTAGGTCCCCTTACTTTCAGCAGCTGTTGAAAGGATAAAGTTGTGGTATGTCATTGGTTAGAAATACCATTATTACTTTAGGAGTAGTTTAACACAAAGTCAGGGCTGACCCGGGACCATTGCTGTGAGTCACAGTGTGCAGCATTGTCGCTACCCGATCCGTACCGGAAACCCGATCGGTACCCCGCATGCGCAAATCTTACGCCACTTCCTCTCTTTGCCAGCATTGCGACATTCAATATATTTGAACGATACAGTTAGCGCCCAGTTAGCTCCTAGCATTTCTCAACAGCTCTGCCTCCTTTTCGACTACCGGGACATTTAAACAATGGATAATCCGTATACAAACAAATTCATGCTTTTCTCCTCAACAGACAGCGTCCCCCGATTGAACAAAAGCTCCGTAAAATAATAAGAATGGCGCCTAATTACAGACTTAATAATACAGACTTTGTAATATGTCACGTGAAGATTCATCAGCCAGATTAAGTGTTTACTGACAATTGACAGTGATAGCGGACATCATCATCACTATTCCAATCAATCCTCTCCACACAGACAAGCATAAACACACTTGACTATCGCTAAATCAAATTTAACACGCATTTGAAATGACGCTAATTCAGTTTATAACAGGGTTCATTCGCTCGGTCAGCAGGTGGCGGTATCCTCGTACACTGGGGAGTAAACTGCCATTAAAGGAACAGAAGAAGAAGAAAACATCTGCACATGCGCGGTACGGATCGGGTAGACCCGATTTGTACGGTCGGACTGTGCACATGCGCAGTAAGGATCGGGGAGTCCTGATCCGTAACTATCTTTTTATTTTTCGTTTTTGTCTACATTGTACTGAAATGCTTCATTATTGCAAACATTTGAAGATATACTTATTATTCTTAACATCTTAACAGATACTCTGACCCGTAACTATCGTAAAACGCTTCGACCGGAAGTAGACACCTTTCGCGCATGCGGGGTACCGATCGGGTTTCCGGTACAGATCGGGTAGTGACAAGCATAAAGGTCCTTTCACATCGGACGCAGGATGTACTGCTAATGCTAACTGCTAACTAAAAGCAAAGGATCCAGAATTTGTTGCGCTGGCTGCTGGGCTCTGTGGGTTTTTGCAGCAGCTCTACCTGTACTAGATGCACCTGCTCCTTGTCGTTTCTATCTCTGACTTTATGTCCTCTACAAGAGTTTCTGGTTTTTTTACTAGTTCTTCAAATGTTCAATTAAAAACATGTATGCTAATTCATAACGAAGAAAGCTTTGTAATGAAGACTGTCATTTCCAAAACACTGCCCCCAGCGGTCCATAGCGCTGTTGAAAAGGCTGTGGAAGTCCCTGTATAAAAGCACGTAGACCTGTGACACAAAAATCACCAAACTCGGACGACCACAGACTGTTTTCCTTCGTGGTGATGAAGGAAAACGCTGGGTTGGCATGTAAAAGGGCATTTATTCCCTTCAAGGACCTGCAGTTCAAAAAAGTGCCCCTCCGACAGCCAAACCCATCTGTTCTCTGATTGGATTGTTACATTTGTGATTGACATGACATTGACCAATCAGATGACAGGAAGAAAAATAGGGTCAAAATTCGTACTTGTAACTTGTAGGGGTTTTTTTGGCTAAGTCCACACACAAATCTTTTTTACACATACAAATCTTTTTTACACACGCACAAATTCTTTTTACACATACAAATCTTTTTTACACACGCACAAATTCTTTTTACACATACAAATCTTTTTTACGCACGCACAAATCTTTTTTACACATACAAATCTTTTTTACACATACAAATCTTTTTTACGCACGCACAAATTCTTTTTACACATACAAATCCTGATTTACAAGTACAAAATATTTATGACCACATTTTGAGCCCATAGGAATCACTCACCCCCTCCCTCCTGGCTTACAGCTCAAACGAGTTGAACGAATCACTCACTCACTCACTCACCCCCTCCCTTCCTGTTACGAATCACTCACTCACTCACCCCCTCCCTCCTGGCTCACAGCTTCTTCTTCTTCTTCTTCTTGGTTGGCAACCAATGTTAAGGCGCTTTACCGCCCCCTGGCTCACAGCTCAGTGGACATTTAGATGAGAAAATATATATTTGACACATTTAAGGAAAATACCAATAAAATAAAATAAAAATAAATAAATGTTCCCTTTGGAATTTTTTTGCTCTTTTTTGCTCTAAAGAAAATAGTTGTTTTCTTTTACAATCATTCATCTTAGCAGTAGAATTTACATTAAAAGAGAAACAAATTAAGTTTGAGTGAAAATATACACTTTTGCACCCTCTGGTCAACTGACTCAGTGACTCAAATGACTCAAGAAACCCGATTCACTTTGGTGAGTGACTCATTAAAACTCGATTCAGTAAAAAGAATCGAATTTACCATCACTAGAGCTTAGCTTCTCTCTTGCTAGCTTGCGCTGCGCTCAGTGGATCTGCACTCGACAGTGCAGCCTAGGCGGGGTAGACGAACGCAGATCCACTGAGCGCTCAACACAGACAGCATCGTCAGAAGAAAAGTTGATCAAATAAATATAAAATTTTGTATTGTGTATGCGTACCGAACCGAAAGCACTGTATCGAACGGTTCAATATTGATACGAGTATTGTTGCACCCCTACTATTTATACATGACTGGGAATCAGAAACTGCTAAAAACAAAATCATAAAGGAGGAAGAAAAATAACACAAAAGATGAACGAAACAAACTTTCAAATTAGAGAGGAAATAATAAAAAAAAAAACCCAAAACTAAACAAAGACAAGGAAGAAGCACTCAGAGGAAGACGATGAAAGACCATGACAGTCATAAATAAATTAATCTGCATCGATGGTACTTTGTCCAGTTTCTTTCACTTGTTACTCTTCTGCATGTGAAGCCTTATTCATTTAGAACTTTAACAGATTTTAAAAGTTTTTCCATGAGGACACTGAGGCAGACAGCATGCCACTGTAAATAACTGAGAGTAAGAATTCATAATAAGAATCATTAAAATCTTCAGGCAGGACTGTAACTGACTGACCTGTGGTTGAGTCTGTTTTCACTTTAGAGTTTCCTGAATTTACCCTAAACTCATCACGCTGTGGTGTAAAAAATAAATGAAATTAAATGGCACATAATCTCTATGAAGGTAACAGACCAAGGGCGTCGATTTGGCATGGACGGAGGGGACATGTCCCCACCAATAATTTGATCGCTTCTTGTAAAAAAAGAAAAAAAACAACAAACCCGATGGAAAGAAAAAAAAGATCTGTCAGCGTCTCATTCACCCAGCGGTGCAGAAAGAGTTAAATTACGTCCTCTACTGGAGTCCGACCTCATGTGACAAATATGGCCAATGTGATTGGCTGAGCCTTTCAGGGAGCTCTGTTTAGTTTCAGCAGCGGCAAACCTGCGCTGAGAGGAGGACGGCAGCAAAAAGGAAGAACGTGCATATAAGAAAGTATTTTTCAAAAGAAACCTGTAAGTCAATTAAAGCCAAGCTCACTCATAAAATGTGTCCGTCATAATAACGTTACAGGCTATGCTAGGCTTTGGCCCACATCAGTCTAAAATTGTATGTACCCATGAATTACGTGTTTTGGAAACTAACTGCACAACAGGCAGCACTATTAGTTATCTCAGTCTCCCAGAGTAGCATTTCTAATTTTGATTGAAACTGTCAGAGAAAACGGCAGCCTCGAGCAAGCCAGGATATTAGTTTAAAGAGGCTGTTAAAATGATATGTCTAACGGTAAAATGTTGGTGACACAATAATTTCATCCTAGTGGCACTGACATATTCATAGGGTTAATTTTTGAGACAAAATATCATGAGGTAGTCATGATTTTGTAGTGCAGTTTGCACTACAATTGTTAGGCTGCTGATGTAAATTGATTGATTAATGTAGATTTGACAAAGAATCTGAATTGACATGTCTCACTTTTTATATGGCACGAATCAATGTGTTAATTTATCAGGTGGCAATATGTCCTAGTGCAGCCAGAGGGGAAAAGCCAGGGCCGAAGGTGAGGCACATCAAGCACAGAATAATAATTTTGTGGTCATCTTAGATGAGTTTTATCGACAAAAACCACCAGTTCATTTAGTGTTCTCTTAGTGCTAATGTATAAGAGAAGTTGGTGTACTATAACTGAAGTAATCGTGTTAAGATAAGATAAGATTCCCTTTCGTTTTGTCACAGCAGAAAGTGGACAGTGCAAAGTTATATAGCAAAAATTAGAATACAATAAGAATAATATACTGTACACAACTGTACAGAATAGAATAAAATAGTAGAATAAAATAGAATACAAATGTTATATACAACTGAGTAAAAATACAACTTACAACGTCTTATTGCACATGTGTGTGTTTGATCAGCTGCAAAAGTCTTTGTTGTGGAGTCTGACAGCAGTGGGGAGGAAAGACCTGCGAAATCGCTCCATCCCACATTTAAGTCCTTAAAGTCATATTCTTTTATTGTCTTGACTGTATTTGAAGCTATTTTTATTTTTGTATGATACCTGATTTATGTGGAATAAAATCAAAGTAAACTAAAATCTAAAATACTTAGTCAGTCATTTGTTTAATAGTAATTTAACATTATATAATTCACATATAAAACTATGAATTGTAATTTTAAACGGTTTAATAGCATGTAGAATAGCATATGTAGGCAAGTATATTTCTTCTTTTTTATCAAGAAGCAAAGACGAAAAGGAAAAAAAAAAGAAACAGGGCGGGGTTCGGTGGTTGAAACACCCGTCCCCACCAATGCCAAAACCAAATCTACGCCCTTGTAACAGACTAATGTAAGATCAGAGCAATATTTAGTTAACATATTCCATTTTGGTATTTCTTTTAATGTTATATCCATATGTGTACTTTGATGAGGATTTTGGGAACTCCAAGAGTTAAAACAAAAAAGGACACTAAGGCAGTCAGCACACATGCTAATATAAGTGACATAATCTGCACTACATACACTCCTGCTGCAATCAGCTGTACCTGAGGCTGGACTGATCCTCCGGTTCATCAGCATCTTGTGAATCATAACCGTGATTTGTGAGGATGGACAGATAAATACTCATGAAAAGGAAATCAGTCAGTTTCAAGGCAACAAACTCTAGTAAATATGAAGTTTGTGTATCGGCTGAGTGAAACATCTGCTCACATGGTTGCACTCTTGATATGATAATTTTTTTTAACCAATAAATTCAGTGGAGTGTGAGCTGTATCATATAAAATATTTTGTCCCTCAGGTTATTCCTGAAATTTAGTTTGTTTTAAGTTTGTTATATGACGGGTCACATTTATTCATCCTGTAAGTAATTGAATCTACAGTATTGGTCAGCAAATACGCTTCTTCAAGGTCTGCTCGTGTCAAAGTCCGCCATCTAGTGGTTAAAAAGCAGACGTGCAAAGTAAGGGCTAGAGCTCCGTGTCTGTGATAGTTCTGCATCTGTTGTTCTTGAGATGGGATAAAGTGTAAGTTTGGGGAGATGATGGATTGTTTCTACATATTAGTGCTCTGTCCTTCTTGTGGGTCTGTGAAGTTTGTTACATTACTACTGTAAGCTAACTGTTTGTGCTTTGTTTTGCCTGTTAGCATAAAACATGCCAGCATGTGGTTCTCCCTACATTACTTGACAGGCTTTGTCCGTTTATTGTTAATGTTATGATCTTGCATTGGTCATGTGACATTTGTGCATCTACACTGAGATTAAATGTACCTGCTCTGTTTTGTTGTTACAGTTTTACAGAATGAAAGTGGTACAAATGGTACATCAGTAAAAGCTCTGAAGAACGCCACAGTCTCCACATGGAGCGCTTACTGAAGCCATTTATGTTTAACTGCACAGGCTGAATAGAAGCATTGAGCCTGTGCAGAAGATAACATGTAAACACAGGGAGGATATTATTGAGCACATTATAGGAGATAACAGCTACATATATGAACTGGAAGAAAATAATCATTTCTTACCTTCAGCATTTCCACAGATGACAGTACTGAGCACTAAAATAATGAATAAAACCTCATCAGACATTATACAACTGACAAAATCAAAAACAATATAAAGGAAGACTTTTTAAAGATACATTTCCAGATGAACAGTAATCACCAGATTTCTGTGCTTCTGTTTGTCAAACAGGCTCAAACATAATAACTCAAACTGTTGTAACACAGTGTGTAACTATAAGTGATGCAAAAAGCAGCAGTGTATCAAACATTTAAGCACTTAAAGAATGACAAGTCTGCTTTGTTCCAGCTCTCAGGTAAACAGGTTAAAGCAGTGACACACTGTAATTCTCACAGATCAGAAACATTTTCATTAATCGCTGCCATTCAAACAATGTCAGACGTGTACTTACAGAAAAAGCCCATCATGCAGAGCAAAGAGTGCCCCATCGTCACATCCAGCCTGCTGCACTCTGATCCACACATAATCACAAACAGCTTTACTCTGCAGGAAAAGAGAAGTTGTGTTTAATATAGATACGACAAGAGTTTTCTACAGTTTCTTCTTCTGATTGGTCTCTCTGTGCTTCCTGCCCTTTCACACAAAACTCAAACGGCTCCTGTAGCTTTGACCGCAGCACTTATGTGACATGTTTATATTTCCTGTCCACTGCAAACATAAAACTTTGTTTCTTGTGTTGTAACTTGTCTCTATAATGTAAAAAAGTATTCTGTTGCTTCATGTCAGGAGACATATTTTGGCAGGTTATAATTTTAATGTGTGTGACTGTCATGGTGCTCCAGTCCTCCTGTGCTCGCTCCATCTTTAATCATTGTTGCTCTCTCTCTCCTTTGTTTGTGTCGATGTGTTTGTGTCGATGTGTTTGTGTGAGTGTGCTTAACCACACTTTGTGTTTCAGGGGTGTAGTCTCCTCTGTTTCCTTTCCTTGGGTCCTGCACACCTGGAAGTGATGAACTCACCTGTTTGTTCTTATCTGATTCCCTCACTCTGACTTAGGATGAAGGAAGCCCTTCAGTCAATGCCTGATCATTGAACTAGGCACAGTTAGTGAAGCTGACTCCATCAAGTTGTGTGTTTGCTCTGTTTTGGCACTGTGACCTTTACTCACCTCTTTGTCCTCCTCTGTGCAGAGACCTGGATGTGGATCTGAGTGAGTTACAGAGAGACAGATTCCTGTGGGTTTGTCTGTGTTGGAGTCCTGGGCCTCACTAAATGAAAATCCCTTTGCCTTAAACTTTGTTTCTGACTTTGCTGTAAATAAATCTGTTAACGTTTCTTCAGAGTCTCACATCTTGAGTCCAATCCACACCATAGTGTATGATAATGATGTTTTAGATTATTTGTTTTTCTAATTCAGATATATGAACATTTACAGCCTCCATGCAGACTGTCAGAGGCAGCTGCTTTTCAGTGTGAGAAATAAACTTCACAGTTTCTCTTGATGTTCACATAGATTTGTTTTCTATAGTCCAGCATGTTTCATCACCACAGTGACTCTACTTTAACCTATTTTAACATGCAAACATAAATCAAGTAGTGGTAAATATTTCTATTACTCCAGTATGGGCAGGTCATTTAAACATGTGCCATGCAGACATAGAGCAAAATGAAATTCCTACTGTGCTCTTTGTCTGTCTTTGTTAACTCTCTGCTGTTTGCTGAAGACTTAAAGCAACATCTGCAAAACGGACAACTGCTGGCAGAAACCACAGGCTGCATTTCCTCTTTTCTATGCAGCCCTGCAAAAAATGACGTTGTTCAACAGATAAAAATAACTGACAGTGACAGACAACCCTTTACACACATGTAGTCATTGTGACCTGTCTAGAAGGCCAAAGATTCTTTATTGTCATGTTTAATCTTAATATTTCTTCTAGAATAAAATATATTACTATGGTTCATATTGTAAATCTGAATTTAACTTAATTTAATATGAATAGTTATGGGTATCCATGGATAGGGGGAATTTTGTTTTGGTGTTTTAAAAGTTTCACATTTATCAAAAAGTAAAGAATATTCTTCATTTGCAAAGTCTCCAGACAGACAATTTTGATGCACAAACGGGTCAAAAACATTCAGGTTTGGTGCTCAACAGCTCTAAAAGTTATCAAGTCTTCGTCTGAGGGTGTTGACTTTGACTGTACACTGTGTATTCTGATTCTGATTCTGCAGTTCTGCATAAAAATGTGCAACAAACTTAAAAAAAAAAAAAGCAGCACAAGAGCCACACACTAATGGAAAACACAGAAAAAGAAAAAAAAAACAGCACAAACATAGAGTGTAAAAGCAGTACACTGTGAAGGGCTGCACACATGCAAATATAGGGTGAAGTGAGTTATCTTAATATATATATTTCTTTCTATCCATTTTCAGCAGCATGTTTGGGTCTGGGGGCAGCAGTCTAACCAGAGGTGGCCAGGACTCCTTCTCCCCGGCAGTAACTCATTCACTGCCCCAGAGCAGCGAATCCTTTTCTGACTGAACACCTCAGTCAGAGTTTGAGGTGCTAATCGTCATGCCAGGCACTTCAAACTAAGCTGTAAACCACCCCAGTGTAAGCTGGAGGTCACTGCTCGATGAAGCCACCAAAACCTCAAAAGGAAAAAGCAGAGACTAGTGAACCAGTCACCATCTGCCTCTTGGCTGTGCCAGGAAATTCTGTTCATGAAAATTGTCAAGAGAATCATTGACAACACCCACCAAGAAAGAGTTTGACTTATTACCAGTAATGCAGACAAAGCCTGACTCTTTGTACAGGTATCACCCCCACACAGGATATCCCGAGGAATGCTGTCAAATGCCTTCTCCAAGTTCTCAAAGCAAACACAGGCCGGTTGGTCAAACTCCCACACACTCCAAAATGTCACTGAGAGGAGGAAGAGTTTCAACCAGTATTGAACAACCAGGAAGAAAACAATAATGTTCCTAAAGAATCTGATGTTCAACTAACAGATGGACTTTCCTCTCCAGTAATCTGGCATAGATCTTCCAGGGCAGGCTGTGAACTGTGATCCTCTAAAGCTGGAATACACTCCAGTCTCCCTCCATGAAGAGAAGAACCCTCACCCCAGTCTGCCAATCCAAAGGCACTGTCCCCACTAGGGATGGGTACCGGTGGCACCGGTTCTGACATAAACGGTAGTAACCAGACCGAAAATTTCGGTCACACACAAAAACATTTCGGTGCTTTTTTTTCCCTGAGATGTCATACACTTTGGATTCTAGCCAATCATTTTACATTTCCGAGGATAGTAGGCGGGCCCAGGTACGTACGTTCTTTTAGAGCAGAGCTACAGATTAAAAATGCCCAAGGCGAAGCAGTCAAAAGTCGTGCTGTACTTCACAGCAAAAGATGCAAACTCAGCAGCCTGCAACAAGTGCTTTAAGGTGATACTGTGCAAAGGAGGTAACACCTCAAATCTGATGAAACACCTGGTGACACATAGCGTTTTTTTTTAAGCCGAGAAATGCACCGTATTTGATAGCTTGCTGCAAGACCTCACACCGTGCACATCTACTGCGGGTGGGTTGCCTGTTATCGGACCCGGAGTTAGCAACATCCCCCAAGAACCCGAAGAGTAGAGTCCTGGCCCCTAGCCCTGCCAGTGTAGCAGAAATGATGACGGATGATGATGGCAGCAGCAGCCGTTCTTCTCTGGGTGAGTAGCTTCATGTTGTTCGTGTGTAATTCACGTTGAGTATGCTAACCACGTTATTATATTAATGCATGTAAGGTGAACTAGCAAACACCATCGTAGTTACATGCGGCTGTCTTCTTGTTTGATGGCAGATACTCCCTTCACCCTGGCCAAAAAGGCTAAAATGACCAAAGAAAAAGTGGAAAACAGTTAAACATGAGAGGTTTTTGGACAAAGTTTGTGTTTTTTCCATTGTTTAAGCACTGCTTCCAGCCAAGAGTGATACCATATATGCCCTATAGCTCCAGAAAAGGCTAACATTGTTATCTTTTTACAAAAAAAAACAGCTGAACATGAGAGGTTTTTGGACAAATTGTGTGTTCTCCATTCTTTAAGCACCGGCACCGTTTCAAAAGTACTGGTTTGGTACTGGTATCGGATAAAACCTAAACGATACCCATCCCTAGTCCCCACCTTCCACACAATATTGCAATAGTGTGTCAGCCATGAAATCCCAACAGCATCCAGAGCCTTGAATCCTGCAGGTGAATGAGTTGAGTCTCATCCATCCATAAGGAGTTATTAACTACCTCACCCCCAGTGATGGATGAGCTATCCCGCCTGTCCTCTGACTCTCCTCCTACTATAGAGGAGACGTCGGTGGGATTGAGGACATCCTCAAAGTATTCCTACCAAAATATATCCACAGTTGATGTCAGCAAAGTCCCGTCCACACTATATACACTGTGGGTATTTAAAGGCTTAAAACTTTCCTTTTTGATAAAGTTTATAGTTAGGGCTGGATCACATGACCCTGAATCCTCCTTTAGTGTAGGCTACTGCAGGCTTCCCATGATGCACTGGGCGTTTCTTGTCCACTCACCTTTTTCACTCATTATGTTGTTTACTTTCTCCTCTCTCTCCTCCCACCCAACTGGTCACAGAACATGGCAGCCCCTCCCTGAACAATTAAATTGATACTTGAACAAATGTTCTGTTTGCGTATTAAAGCAAAGCATGAACTCATTTTTTTATGAAGACAATTCTTTGTGTAGTTTTGACATGTATGCACAGATGCACACTGACTCAGCATCTGATTGTAAACACAATAAAACAAACTGAACAGATGATGTGAAATAACTGAAACACTGTAACAATAATGTTTGTGTTGAACACAACATGTTACCAACATTGATTATGTCAGTCTGTCCAGTCAGTTCAGAAAGCAGACCCACATGCAGACCAGGACTCAGAGTACAAGAGGCGACCATTGCAGTTTTTAACATATCGTCTATATTTAGATTGCAAAAATGTTGACTTCAGCCCTCCAGTCAAGCTCAATAAATAAATGAATAAATGAAAAATCTACAAAAAGTAAGCTGCCTGTATAATTATTAGTCCCAGAGATGGGAAATTTACTTTGTTACAGCAGCAAAGTAAACAGGGCAGGAATAAATAATACCTAAAAACAACAATACTATGCAAAAATAGGAGAGAATAAACCATTGAATTATGTGAACAATAACATGTCAGAGGATACTGTGGTGTCCATACAATATGACTGAATTAACTCTCAACCTCACCAGCCTCACCTCATGTGTCACACACAGAGGTGTAGTGCTGGTAGGACCAACTGAAGCCTTTTTGTTTGTTTGTTTGTTTTTGTTTTTCCAGACAGAATATAAAATATTCACATTTTACTTAATTCAAATTGTGCTGTCACTTAAAAAGTAACATTTCATATTTCATGCAATAAACATTTAAATGAGCGTGATGATGCATTTTCACAGGAGAGCTGCATTTTTATAAAGTGACAGAAACTAAAGTCTGACAGACTAACACAATCATATGAACAGCTGCTTCTTTACAGACATTTTATTGTGGGATGTATGGCTCCGCTGACGAATCCAGTCTTTGAGTGATGACGTGATGAACCCTGCTTCCAGGCCCAAACTACTCTGCGTTTAATAAGGCTGTTGTGTTTTTAACATGTTTGAATGCTTTGTATCTTGTTCTATTTAATCTCAACAAGCCCCTAAAAACAGTCAGTGATCACGGTCGGCCTCTCTCGGTTTTTATTACTGATAATCATTTTAAAGCTGAGTTTTTAAAATCTTACGATGTAACTACAGCCCAGCCCATGCAGCAGTATTAATGACTAACCTCGTATTGTGGATCTCAGTTGTTCTCCTGACTGAAGTTCGGTCCATTTACAGCATCCTGCCATGAGATTGCATTTGTCCCTGACCATCAGGAACCCTCACGTTAACTTTTATCGAGTGAAAAAAAGTTCGCATTCATCCTCCAGCTTCACTGTTTATGTTATGCTAACATAGCTGTGTCGCTATCATGTAGCACATCGTTATATACCAGCTAGCTCAACTTCAGTAACCCTACAAAAGTCACTGCTGTTTAGTTTCCTGTCTTCATTTATGTGCAGAGCTGTATATCTTAATTTGTTTTGGCAATTCGGTTTTCATGGATGCCTGAATATTAAACGTAATTGTTACACCTGGTAGAGCAGCAAAGCTGATCATTTAAATACAGATGAAAGGATTTAGACAGTTTTTAACTCTCAGTAATGCCGCAGTGATTGTTTGACTTTGGGACCTGCAGCAGAGTTTGGGCCCAGGCACGGCTAATGACGTCAGACTTAAAGACCGGATAGCGCTACACCTCTGTTCATACAGCGCTGATAATACAGACAGCAGCAGTTGTGTGTTGTTTTGTATTTTTAATATTTTTACTAGTTTCAGTGTCTTTAGCGTTTTATTTTTTAGAGACAGTAGCAATAGTACTGACATCAGCGGACCTCAAAACTGTCGGTCGTTGTGACTCGTCAGAGAGGACCGCCAACAGATACCCCTTTAACTTCGCCTGTGTTATCACTCCACAACAAACTTGATGATCTCCGGGCAAGTGTCAGGTTTCTGAAGGAGTCTGCTTGTTATAATGGAAACTCGGCTTGATTTCCTTATGACCAGCAAAAAAATGTTTGGAAAACATGCAGAATGTTTAGAATCAAGTAGACTGTGGAAATGTGCAGTCAATGAAGGTTATAGTAGGAGACACCTGGTCCTGGTCAGATGAACCACTTTAACTGGCTCCTTTCTTTTTAGCACACAATGATTATTTTGATCTGTGTTTTATTCTCATTATTTTAAATGGACTCAGTTAACAAAGGACCAGTATATCAGTAAAACAGCACAATGGATGTAAATAGTAAAGTTCACAGATTAAATTAAGACATCAGCCTAAAGAGCAACATAACAATGATGTTACATAAAAGAAGCAATTATGAAACTTTGACTGCAAACTACAGATCTGCTAAAATAATGAATCAGCCAACGAGACTTGATAATAACAATATAACAAGGTGTTGGAATGGACGTTATTTACACAGCAGTTTACCCTGAAAAGAGGACGTTACTCTCAAGTGGTGAGGGATTATTTACAGGTAACATTTAGTGCAGAAAAAGGTGTGTGGATAAATGAGTCTGAATCTGCTGCACAGCTGCATTCCTGAGATGACTGATGTAATGTAGTAAGAAACCAGCAGGTGGCAGCAGTGTGCTGGTTAGCACTGTCTCCTCACAGCAGGAAGGTCCTGGCTCGGTTTTCCCCGTGTCTGCGTGGCCCCTCTCCGGGTACTCCAGCTCCCTCCCACAGTCCAGACACAGTCCAGAGACCTGCATGTTAGATTAACTGGTGATTTTAAAGTGGTCGTAGGTGTGAATGTGAGCCTGAATGTTTGTGTGTCTCTGTGAGTTAGTCATGTGACACAATGGTGAACTGTCCAGGTGTGTGACAGCTGGAAGAGGCTCCTGTGATTCTGAATTAATAAGTTGAAGAACATAGATGGATAATTCCTTTTTAGATGATGTAGATCTTTAAACTCAGACAGTACAAGTATTTGTTGGTGTCCATACCAGCACTAATGTAACTCTGCTGACTTTAAGTCGTTGCTATCAGATACTAAAATCGAAGACTTCAAACTTTTTTCTCACTGCTGTTGGAACAGGATACATTCAAAGTTTTATAAAAAAAAAAAAAAAAGTTCAACAGTGAATATAAAAGATATCAGCTGAAGATAAAGAGCATGGATCTGAAACAGGACACACCTCTGTGTGCTTTATGCTAAACAACAGTAACAAGTCTATATATATTATTATATACTATATATTATAAT
Organism: Oreochromis aureus; assembly: GCF_013358895.1. Classification (NCBI taxonomy): domain Eukaryota; kingdom Metazoa; phylum Chordata; class Actinopteri; order Cichliformes; family Cichlidae; genus Oreochromis; species Oreochromis aureus. The sequence continues at coordinate 25,451,800 of NC_052944.1, forward strand.
ATATACTATATATTATTATTCAATATCATCTTCATAAACACTAAAAAGTGAGCGTGTCTGATATTTGGGCAGCAGAGGAGCAACAGTGGATTCATAAAAAGCTTCTTCTTGGCTTTGCTGCTGCAGCTCTCCTCACTGACCTGTAAGACAAACACACAAAGAACAGAAATGTCCAAGTTTCAGGATGTTCGCCATTTAATAACTTCAAGAATAACTCATCCTGCACAGAAGAATAATTACCAGGAAAGCTTCCTAATGTGACTTCAGAATAAACTGCTGCATCAGCTGCAGGACTTGATTGTCCTGTGAGTGAAAAGAAGAATTTAACACCAAATAAACATGTTGAACAACATTCACTGGAGGTGATGGCAGACTTTGTTTACCTGCTTTTTTCTTGGCTTTTTTTTTTTTGGGGGGGGGGGGGGGCTTTGACCTCAGCATACATCAGACTGTCCTCTATATGATACAAAAAATATTGGACATAGAGGTGGATTTAAACTCTGCAGATCAAGTCTGATTTGTCAGCCGCAGCCATTAACAGCATTAATGCCACACTCCCCTTAATCATTCTCGCTCTTGGTAGTTTCACCAGATCATTACTTTAGTGGTAAAGTAAAGAACAGACTACTTTAAGTGCTAAGAGCAACATGTAAGAACCATTGATGAGATGTAATACTTCACAAGGTTTCCTTTATTTTTACACAAAAAGTTAACAGTTTAGACTTGTGAACGCAGGATATTTTATTTAAGAAAATTAACAGCTGCAAAGCAAAATCTTAATCAACATGTAATAATCACTTAATTCAATCACCTGAATTTTATCCTAATATAACTAATCTACTTAATGCTTCAGATATAGTGTTGATGAAAAAAAAAAAAAAGAAGATAATTTCAGTTCATGAGTCCACAGTGATTGGTCAACTGAACTTTTGACTGTGAACTCCACAGTGCTTTCTTTCAATGTTGCTGATGTTACTCATCTGCAGCAAACTACAGAAAGAACCTCGAACCTTCCTAAACAGCTTCATTTATACTCATCTGCATCTCCATTTCTCCCATCTCTTACTCATATTTTCTATGCCCTACATCTATTACACACACACACACACACACACACACACACACACACACACACACACAAAACAGCAAAGCTTCTATTCCTGACTAATTAGATTGATTAAATTTATACTTTGAAAAAGAATAATGCATTTAAAGAAACTGAATTAATAAATTAATTGCTGTGATGTCTCAGCTTATGTCACGGCTGGGGCAGCAGTCGTGTTGTGGAGTGAAAGGACCCAAGATGCAGACGGCAGTGGAGATGCAGGTGGAGATTTACAGTGAAAAGCCCAAGGTGAGGGCAGAACTGAACATGAACCTAAACTGGGAAAACTAGCCCAAACAGAGGACACGATGCGAGGAACAGAGAGACACGGGGATATACCTAAATGATGCGGAGAAATACAGACGAGCCGACAACGAACACAGACCGACACCCACTAAATATACACACACGAGGTAATCGGGTAATCACACACAGGAGGGAGCACAGCTGATTCTAATACACAAGACGACCTGAGGATACAAGCTGAACACGATGACAACAGACACCGACCTTCAGAATAAGACAGGAAACCTAGAGCACGAACCTTCAAAGTAAAACAGGGAACCCACAGGCTGATTTACAACACACAGGGACATGAACAGAGCACCGAGGACAGGCACAGGTAGGTATGACAGAAACACACAACTCAGACCCTAAGAACAAGTACAGAATCAGAATAAACTAGAAAACTGATAATAACAAACTCAAAGCGCTGGGTCACCGACCCAGGACCATGACAGCTTATGTGTTTTATTTGCTGGTGTTTTGTTTTGTGATCAGTGGTGTGGTTCAGAATCTATGGATGTTGTGATTGAGTATATCCAATGGACTTTTTTGCTTCCCTGATTAAAAACTTTAATGAAAGGCAACCCAACAAACCTGCTGGTGAGATTAACCTGTGATCTGATGAAGAGACTGAACTCAAACTGTGGAAAAAGTTGTTTTGAGTTTTCATCGTTCTTTGCAAACATTCTGACCTGCTGTGTTTCTGAATCACTCATTAAATCTGTTCACCTTCTCCAGTGTGTTTGTGTTTGAGTGCTTTGAATGACAACAACAGAACAACACAGTATCATGTTAAACAAATACACCTGACTTAATGACTAACCCACCAAAACCCTAAATGACTGCAGATTAACTCTGCTGATGTGTAGTAGCTAAGCTTGGTAAGTGAATAACTAAACTCCATGTTGACCTATAATTAGCTGCAACATAATGAAATGACACATTTCAGTACAAACACTGAATGAGACTGTTGTGACTGTACCTGCAGCTCCCGTCTTCACCTCAGAGTAAACAGCACTCTGCTCTGGTTTATGATGCTTCCCTGTGAAGATGATCAAATTATTTATCATGAGAAAATAATTAACTGTATTATTTTTAAACTGCACATGTTTTATGTACTTACTCTTCTTTTCAAAGTTTTTAAGTTCAATAAGAGCGTATGTGACATCTTGATGTTCATCTGATCCTGAAATGTTCATATTTTAGTTACAGGATTGTAAACATTTCACATGGAATTAGTTTCATTAAATCAAAAACAAGTTTCATCTGTAACTGCTCTGTGCTTTCAACACATATACTGCACCATTTCTGTTGTCTTCCACTTGCCTAACTGAGTCATAGAGGTTATTGGTACCTAACAAAAGATGAACCAGAGTCACATTAATCATTTTAATAAAAACCTAAAGAAGAGATTAAATAATTCTGTTTAAGTCAAAACCAGGACTATAAGATATTTTCAGACCATGGACCCATAATGTTGTTACTGTTTGTGTTGATATGATATGAAACAACAACATTGTGGATTCTTTCAGTCGAGTTAAAAATACAATCAGGTTGTAAAATCCTGTTTTTTTTTTTTCTCATTTTATGAGCATGTGTCAGTTTGCTGTTTGGATGTTTGTCCAACTGGATTTTGATAAACTTTCTTTGAGAAACTGCTGATCTGTCAGGGTCCTGGGTCTGATGACTCAGTGTTTTGTGTTTGTTTATATTATCTTATGTTCTTGTTTATTCTGCTTATGTCTTTTGTTATGATTTGCTATTTGTTAGGTTTCTGTTCTGTACTCCCTCTGTTCCTGTTCAGTCAGTTTTGAGTCTGTGTCTCTGCATGTGTGTCGAGTTTCCTGTTTTACTTTGAAGGTCTGTGTCTCATGTCAGTGTTTTCAGTGTTGTGGGCTCCTCTGTCTCGTCTGTGTAATCAGTGTCAGCCGTGTCTCCCAGCTGTTTCCCCTGAGTCCTGTTCACCTCTTGTATTTAGTGTCTGTGTCTTCTCCTGCTCGTCGTCGCGTCGTCCCTCATTTTACACTGTGTGTTCTGTTTGCTAGCTCGCCTCACTGTTTAGTTTATTTTGCGTTCTCAGTTTAGTTCGTTTTCTGTTCTGTTGCAATCCAGCAATAAAACTGAGTGTTTTTGAGTTTACGTCTGCCTCCTTGAGTCCTGCTCTTGGGTCGACCATTCCTGCCTTCACACAGTCATGACATGATCACACTGAACCTAAGAACTGTTTGTGTTAATGAAGACTTAATGACTTAAGTCAATATTAATAATGATAAGATTATTTAAATGGTTTAAATACTGACCAGGATGAGGAGAGTCGTACACATGAGTTTCATCCTGGTTGACTCCATGATTTGTGGAGGAGCCCGGACTGTGACTCTCAGACTGGATCGACCTAAAACATGAAATAAACACAATAAACTCAAAAGTAACTGATGTTTGTTTAAAATAATAATAAAAAGTATTTTACCAACCTGGTGAAGCAGGAATCTGTGAAAGAGACAAATGTTATTACACATGTTTGTCATGTATAAATTGTTCCACTGATATTTAGTGTCATGAGATCAGAATACATGTATATGTGTGAATAATTAAAGTGTATGTAGTAAATAAACTCTCTAATACAGCATGAAAAGAAGAGGCTCTTACACTTGGACTGTCTGCAGCGATACAACAAGAGCAGGAGAATAATAATGAGAGAGACTCCACAAACCAGTCCAACCATCAACCACACAGGAGATGAACTGGGTCCAGTTACTGTAACAACAAACAATAATTAATTATTAATAAAGTATAAAAGAAGCATTCTGAGAGCACAAATCTCTGCTAAGGCAGCTCACTCTGTTGACAGTATTTACTTTCAAAGAAACAATATTGTATTTTCAGTGTATTTTTTTTTAAATTTGTACTGTGAGAAGTTTGTAGTGCAGTAAAAATAAGTCCAAGCTGATTTTTTTCAACATGACAACAAAGGCAGATGTGAAAAGTAAAAGTGAGGTCAGAGGTCAAACAAATGATATTTTAAATCTTTATACAGTACTTTCTATATGTTGACAAGACACAGCACCTTTGTAAGAATCATAGTTTCTATGGATTTTTATTTAGTCATAAAGTTGACCTTGAAGACCTCGGTGGATGTGAGCCAAATGTTAATGGATAGTTAACATGACTGCAGCTCGTCAGTGAGGTAACCAGGCAGGTCTGCTGGGATCCTTTCTAGGAAAATAAGATTTCTATGCTAACAGATTTTCCCCTTGTTTCAGTGACTTCCTGCTTCAAGATTCGTTTTCATGCCATCATTCACCTCCAGTCAGACGCCTGCCACCTTGGATCATTACCCCCCTATTCACCACCACTGCTGCCCCCCTCAGAGCCTCTTCCTCACTTGCCTGCCTGCCCACCCTTCAGCAGCTTCCACAGACCTCTGCCTTCATCCTTTACCCCCACCTAGTCTGGACTCCAAGTAAGTCATTGTTGCAGCCACTTTATGAACACTCTCTGTCTTGTCACATTCCCTCTCAGATTTCCTGCCCTAACTGCTCTCTCCTCTCCCACAGATCTGTCGCCCTCACGCTGTTATGTCCGCTCCTCTGGCCTGTCTCTCTCACCTCAGTTAAGATGTTTTTGTAGGACTCGCTCCTTAAGTTTAGGTTCATTTATGTTTTGTTCTTGTTGACTGAGACAAAGCTCACAATCTGTTGTGTTAAATGGATTATCCTTTGTTTGAAGAAACTTTGACTGATTACATCCTCTGCTGTTTTCACCTGAGTCCCACACATGAGTCCTGAATCACAACGATATTAAACCTGACAATATAGAGATATTACATGATAGTTTTATAAAAGTTCTTACAAACTTTTCCTTTTGGAGATCTTAGCCTGGTTTTAATGACTGGAGAGAAGTTTGAACAAGTGACAACATTTAAGGTTCATCATGTGGATCATTCCTGTAGTCAGCACTTGCATTTTTCGAAGGCTGAGGGTCCATGGAGTAAATAAATGCATCATATTACTATTGTATATGGCGATTGTTGAATCTGTTATGGTATCACTACATGGTTTGGCAAACTTTCTGTCAAGCTCAGATCCCAAATTCAAAATTTGATTAAGATGACTGGAAATATATTTGGGATGTTCCCTGCAGGAGTCAAATTATTAACAGTGACATTATTGAATGGTTAAAGGTGAAATTGGAAATGAGTGTTTGTATGTTTTATTCTGCATGACGTGTTTCCCTAAATTGTTCTGAATGGAGCCAACAAAAGTTCATCTAATCTGATGACAGAGATGTTGAGCTTTTTAGAGTTTTATTCTGACAGAAACAATAAAAAAATACTTTCTGCAAATTTTGACAAACAGGATTATGAAAAGATTGAGTGAAATGAGACCAACAACCAAGAATATTTTGATGCTTCGGTGCCTGAAATTGTCTGAAATTCTCAGTTTTGTTTGTTTTGCCTCATAGAATTACTTCACATACAGCAAAGCTGGGACAAATGTTCATGTGACGTCTAAATCATTCAGATCCAAGAAGTAAATGTATAATAACATACTCTGTACAGTGATGTTGACTGCACTGCTGAACTCTCCTGATCCAGACTCACACCAGTACACTCCAGTATCTGACTTTGATGTGTTGATGTTACATGTGGATCCAGTCATTCTCCTACAGTCAGAGAGTCGGCCGTCCTCAGAGAACTTCCTCACTCTCCACTCAGTGAAGTTTCCCTCACAGGTCAGTGAGACAGAGTCAGAGGTGAAGTGTTGCACTCTGTCAGGACTCACTGTGAGAGACGCTGCTGAATGAACATCTGGAAACAACATGCGGTGAAGAGACAAAGCTCACAGATGTTAGGATTCAAAATATCACAGTGAAAATATTTGTTTGTTTGAAGCTTCTGAAGATCAGTGATAATATTTCAATAAGATACAGTGTTTGTTTGGTCAAACTGTAATTTTTAGCTTGACAACTTTATTATCTTTATTATAGATTTAATTATCCAAAATTAAAAGAAAAAAAATACAATCAGATAAAATAAATATTAAACAAAAAAAGAATTAAAAAATACATACAAACCATTTTCCTACAAAAACCCCGCTCAGCCCAAACAGGACTGAAATGCTATCACCCCATTTTAGTTCATACTGGCACACCAGTAAGCCAGGACTCTCATGATTTTTGATCCCTTCTTTGACTCAGACTAACAAATAACTTTTACACCATCAAAAGCTTTGGAGGCATCAATGAAACATATAAACTGATGAGTTATTTCCTCAATATTTGTTTACAGTTTCCTTCAATATAAACACAAATCATTGCCATGTTTAGATTTAAAGCCAAGCTGGTTATCAGTGGAGTTAATAAACATGTTTAATCTGTCAGCAGATTTCTTTCTAAAACTTTTCATATTATACTGGCTGAGGTTAAAGACATATAATTAAATGGTAAATGGTAAATGGCCTGTATTTGTATAGCGCTTTACTAGTCCCTAAGGACCCCAAAGCGCTATACACATTCAGTCATCCACCTATTCACACAGTGGTGATGGCAAGCTACATTGTAGCCACAGCCACCCTGGGGCGCACTGACAGCACTGGGATGCACTCTAATTATCAGGACTTTATCAGCTTTAACCCTGATCAGCACTAATAGAACAGACAACACTGAGTCTGACAACAAGCCCTGAATCACACAGACAGTAAAATCAATGAGTCTTAACTGTGTAAATCCTGTCTGTGCACTAAGTAACAATAATCAGTACAAACAGTAACATGAGTTTAAATATCAAAGTAAAAGTATTCAAAGAGAAAACATTTAAAATCTCACATATGACTTTTTTTTCTATGTTGTCACAATAAATAAAACAGACAAATAAGAAAAAGAAAAGAAATTCAATTTGGTTTGATCACAGAGAGAAAGGAAAATATTCAGTTCAGTTCTTCTTTTGGGGAGTTTTAATGTACACAGACATCAATGGTCGCCATGGAAATGGGATTTTAATGGTCTAAATCTTGGTGAATAAAAATGATGACCTAACATGAGCTTATTGAAAGGACAGAGAGAAACAAACTGACCTGCAGACCAGACAAACTTTGGTTGACTGTGATCAGTGTGATACTCTGGGTCTCCTCTTCCAGCTCTGCACACATATCCTGCTGTGTGTGTCTGTCCATGAATGATGTAGGAGTCCTGTGCAGTCCCACTGCCATCAGGTAGCAGCTCATAACTGGAGGATTTCTCTGATAGATCAGGAACAGCTTTATACCAGTAGAAGCTCCATCCTGCAGACGGATGTTCAACCTGACAGTTCAGAGTTACTGAGGCTCCAGGACTCAGCCATGATGGAGACACAGTGAGGACAGGACGGGGTTTATCTGTTCAACAAAGATTTTCTCTCAGTGAACATGTAGTACAGTCTCTGAACAGTGAGCTCAGTTTATACAAAGAATAATAATCTCAGTCTATATGAACAGAAACACATTTTACAAAGTGTTCAAACAGCTTAAAGCAAATATGACTTACTGTCAGAAACTGTCAGTGTGACTGAATCACTCCACTCTGTTGTTTTATTCTGTGAACTTTTCATTCTGCCCTTACAGTGATAGTTTCCACTGTTGGATGATGAAGCAGATTTAATCTTGTATTCATTTTGATTTGGAGGTTTTCTGATGCTGTTTGTTTCCCACTCATAATCCCACTCAGTGTCTCCTCCATGGATCTCACATCTGACAGTGATCGTCTCTCCTCTGTATATCTCAGACCAGTTTGGATACAGAGTCACAACAGGCCTGTTTGACACTGTTAATGTTCAAGAAAGTACAATAAAAACACATGAATGACAAAAGGTTCAATTTCCATCAGATGTAGTGATTTGTAGGAAGTTACATTTAAACTCACCAGTTGTGTCAATCCTGACTGTCTCACTGTCCTCTGTGTAGTAAACTGGTTCTCCTCTTCCTCCTCTGCAGCTGTAGAGTCCTCCCTCTGAGACGCTGATTTGTTCATTTGTCAGAGGTTCATAAGATTTCCCATCTCTGTACCAGTAGTATTTCCATCCAGATGATGATGATGATGATGATGATGATGATGATGATGATGGTGGGCTCACAGAGCAGGTCAGGATCACACTGCCCCCTACTGGAACAGCTGTCCTATCAGCTCTCAGTTCAGCCTTTGGTTTCGCTGCAGTTCAGTTTAGAACAAGAACATAAAAGTAAAAATGACTGAATCAGAACAATTTAAAGATGGAAATATGTAAATGATCAAATATCATGAAACCTTAATGGTGAAGCTGTAAAAAACTGTCAAACAAAATACTCTGAAATGCTGTTCAGATCAACACTATTTTTTAAATATTTACTGTTGTGTATTTGGAATTGATTACACTCATATTTCAAAAGCTGAAACTGATTTGAAATATGACTTTTCTTTTATATTTTCATTCCAGATTTACTGATAAAGCCAGGTTCTCATCTCTGTTTACTTTCCTTGTTCTTTTTTTAGATTTTGTTTTCAATAACACAACAATTATCATTACAGTGACCAGCTGTGTTCAAGCCCTAACAAAATAAATCTACTTTTCATTCACATATGGAGAGTAAAATAAGAGAAAGCTCCAGCTGTCTGGAATGCCTGAAACTTCAGCAAAGCTGATAAATATTATTATATCAGGTTAATTGTTGTGTGACTTACTATTGGTATTAATTATTATATACATATTAGTGACTTAGTATTGATATTGAAATATTTTCTGTTAATGATTAAGTTGAAGGAAAAAAAAAAAAGCTCTTTCACATAAAATTGTCTTCAGCTTCACAGCACCAACAGCAAATCTTAATCAAACATTCAAAACAAAAATACAGGTACCAAATATTAAGCTGTGTTTTTAACTGTAGAGTCTTAATATTAAAACAATATGAAAAAAACTGAAGCTACTGCGTCATACGTTGGTGCAACAGGTAGTAGTGCACATGTGCAACAAAAAGTGCAATAAAAATAACAATAACAATCATTGGATGTAACTTTTACTCTTAGTGGATGTGGTGGAGCAGCTGAAACAGGTTCAGCATTTGTTCTGCACTTCAGTTATTAGAGCTGCACAGCAGAGAAGTTACTTTGGCAGTGAGTGGACCCAAATGTGGACAATCATGAAGTCAAAATGCTCTGTAAGATACCACTGGCCAACTTAACATAAGACAGTTTTAACCGGAGTAGTGTGATGATATGACAAAGAACAGAGAGAAATGAACGAATTAAAAACACACATGAAGTCATTAGTGAGATGAAACACTGCTGAGGAAAACAGGGCAAATTTGAACTCAGTCAGACTAATGACAGGGTAGGAAAATATAGTGCACACGGGACAAGAGACGCTGAAGACAGAACAGGTGTAAGTGTTACAGAAATGGCTTATGTATAAGAAGTTTAATAGATGGTTCCAGCAGTTAAAATGTCTTGCTTGTACATTTCTGTGGACAATATTGTAAAGGTGTGTTTATCTTGTATAGGAGACATGTTTATCTTGTCACAAAGAACAAGTTTTATTACACCGCTATTATCGCGAGGTTTGGGGCGTGACAATATAGACTGTGAGCCCACGTTTAATAATCACGCTAAGGAGTTCAGCGAGCTATCTGCAAAGGCCTGGTTAGCCTACCAGCTGTACAAGGTATTTGTCCTTTGCCATAACTGTATTGTAATATTGTGAAAATTTGTAATGTATGGTGTTCTAATTATTTTATGGTTTATTTAGAATGCGCAAGACGGTAAAGGTATTCTTCTAGAACAGGGGTCAGCAACCTTTAACACCCAAAGAGCCATTTGGACCCAGTTTCCATGCAAAAGAAAACACTGGGAGCCGCAAATACTTTTTGGCATCTAAAATGAAGATAACACTGTATATATTGTTTTTTACCTTTATGCTTTGTGTGAGCAACTAAGGTGTGTTGCTTATGAAATCCATGAAGTGCTACAGAGAAAATTACATTTTATTTATGTAATTAACACATTTTGAACTCTTAAAGAAATATAACAAAAGGAAAGACACTCAGCTGAACTAAAATGATCCATGTAGCAAACAAAATCTGTTGTGAGCCGCCACCCTCATATCGCCTTTGGGCTTTTGGAGCCTTGACCTGACTTTTAAAAAACAATTGGAAAAAAAGCACTATGCTGCCAAAAAAAAAATGAAAAATAGATATTTGCAAAATTCTGCCTAAATATGTATTTTACCAGGTTAATGTGTGTGGCGGGGCGTGGTTTGCAGTGCTGCTGCAGGGGAGGCAGACGCACCTGAACGGCACCCGCAATCACGCCTCGCCGCCTTAACGTCTGTGCTGTCTCTGCTGTTGTGTTGTCGGGCTGTGAGCTGAAAAGCTACAGCCGGCTGTATGCGTACAGCAACTGTGTGTGAAAAGTGCTCAATAAAGAGATGCTGAAAAGCATGTTCATGGAAACATCGTCGGGTCTGCCGTGATATGTTTGGACTTCTGCTCCTGAACCTCTGCGCACAACGTCTGCAAATCGGGGCTGTTCGAAGTCACTTTCATCTTTACGCAGGACTGTAAACTGTCATCTGTGAGGCGTGAGCGGTGTTTGTTTTTAACATAGTTCACGGTGGAGAACAGCTGCTGACATAATGTGGATCCGAAGATCCATAATTGGCCTATCTGGGGTTGAAAGTCTCAATAAATGCACGGCGTTTCGGCGGGTACACCGGCTTCCCCGAGTGTGACGCTTATTTTGAGCGGTGACAAATAATAAAATATAATATTATTTTTATATTTCAATATCAAAATAATCTTCCAATTTAGAAATACAAGTTAAAAAAAAGAACTAAACACAAATAAAATACACTTCAGCTGAATACTTCTAATTTATTTTCCCAAACCACCCGGAGCCGCAGTACAAGGACTAAAGAGCCGCATGCGGCTCCGGAGCCGCAGGTTGCCGACCCCTGTTCTAGAACCTCCGAAGTGGCAGGCGGCCACGAGGTAATTTTTTGTTGTTAAATCACAAGTGTTACTTTTGATAGACTGAAGCGCTTAAAGCCTTTGTGTTTTATGTTTGTAGTTTTCACGGCGTTCAATAAATGCAGCGAAGAGCCCGTCTTGAAGAAGCCGTGCCTGTGTTGTCATTTCGGAGTTACAGTGAAAACTCGCCCTGGCCTAGCCAGTGCCGGTGAGAAGCTAATTACGAAGACGGCAGCTGCAGAGAGTGACGGTGAAGTGGAGCGACACAAGAGGGCGCCATTGCATAAGCTCACCGTTCTCAAGCAGTCAAGCACAGCAGCAACAACGTTACACAGCTGGAGTAAGGTGGAAATTAACAAAGGACAGTGTTAAAAGTAGAATAAGAGTGGTTTAAGTCAAGTTTAAAGAGCCACAATAAGTTTCTATAACACATTGTCAAAGTTTATTTAATTTCTACTGTACTTCAAGGTGATGCTTTGTAGTTTGGTGAATAGTTCTGTGTGCTTGCTTAAGGTCAAAGTTTGAGTAAGGTTTACAAGGTCCTTTAAGAAAAGGTGCACTTAAAGTATACAGTAACAGTAACCCTAAAGTAACTTAAGTCGCAAATTTAAGAGGTATTTGAAATCTGAACACAGTGCGCTCAATGACATTTAACTAGACTCCCGAGATGGTTGACAAAGATCTCGAAGAGCACCATGCTGTACCACTTACTGAAGTGGAAGAGAATGATGATGAACAAATTACAGAACTACAGACTGTTCGTAAAAGTGAAAGAGTAAGAACACTAACAGAAAAGGGTAAAGAGCTTCAAGAGAAGAAACTCAAAGGCCTCCAACACAGATATGCCGTTGTTTTTGAAAAATGGAGATATGAAGCAAGATTGAGCAAAGTAATATTAAGAAATGAAGTTTCCGAGAGTGAATTGAATGAGCTCATCAACAATGTAAATGTGGCCTGCAAGGATGTACAAACCATTTTTGAACAAATACGGCAAATACAAAATCCTGATGCAGATGAAAGACGCAAAGTGGATGCATGTACATCACTTTCCTCATTCATTGTCAGAAGAGCTGAAAAACACCTACAAGGAGACCTTGCAGATGGTGATGAAGAGCCATGGCCAGACGTTGGGTCGTGCTTAGGATCTGACAGTACTAAATCAAGGTCAAAGTCACGAAGGTCTAAAAGTAGTTCAAGCCAGTCATACTCACAAACAATCAAAAGAATAGAAGCAGAGGCTGAGGCAGCTGTGTGTCAAGAAGTATTAGCTGTAATGGAGGACCAAGAAAGGGAAGCAGCTGAACTACAAAAGTTGGAACTTGAAAACTTGGAAAGGCAACAAACAATGGAGGAGCAGCGCAGAAAGATTGAACGCTTGGAAGAGGTTAAAAAATTGAATGCTGCAAGAGCTAAAGTAAAGGTTTACACAGAAGCTGAGAGTATTTCTGAAAGTCGTAGTTTAGTGTGCAGTATCAAAACTGGGAGCGAAACCTCAGCAATTCCTGCTCCACCACAATTTCCCTCTCAAGCTCCAAATACAATCCAAGCCCATAATACCACAAGCCCTGCATTTGTTCCACATACTCCCACAGTCATCAACCAAGCCCAACAAAATCCTGGTGTGCAACCTGAGGGCACCACAGGCCAAGCACTTAACGCATCAAGTCCGCCATTTATCCCTAAAGAAACACAAGCTGCCGCTTCTGCAACTCATCCACAGCCAAACTTGGATCTAGTCGGCATACTAGCAGACGCAATAAGTGCTAATCATCTTCCAACTCCAGAACCTGCACTGTTCACTGGTGACCCTTTAAAGTTCAAGGACTGGCAGTTGTCATTTGAGACCTTGATTGAAAGAAAAAACATTCCAAAGAACGAAAGACTCTATTATCTCAGGAAGTACCTTGGTGGACCCGCAAAGAGAGTGGTTGAAGGATTTCTCCTAGTGGGCACAGATGAAGCGTATGACGCAGCTTGGGACGTGCTGGAAAGGCGCTTTGGAGATCTATTCACTATAGGAAAATGCTTCAGAGACAAACTTCACAGTTGGCCTAAAATAAGCTCCAAGGATGGAAGTGAGTTGAGAGAGTTTGCTGACTTCCTTAGAAGTTGTGAAGCTGCGATGCCACACATAAAGACATTAGAGGTTCTCAATGACTGTATGGAAATTCAGAAACTCTTGCTGAAACTTCCAGACTGGTTAACAACAAGATGGAATCGCGCAGCGATGAAAATAAGAAAAACCCTTAATGGCGAGTATCCATCATTTCACATGTTTACAGATTTTGTATCCACTGAAGCAGACCTAGCATGTGACCCCATAGCTTCAATGCAAGCACTCAAGGGTTTGGAAATCAGTAAGCCCAAACACTCACGCAGCCAAGTCATTCAAGCTAAAACATTAACGACAACTTCAAGTCACTTAACCAACTCAAGTCACATAAATCCTGTGACTTGCCTTTACTGCAAAAGAAATGGTCACACACTGGACAAATGTTTCAAATTCATGGAAAAATCAGTCCAGGATCGTATCAAGTTTGTACAAGCAGAAGGGCTGTGTTTTGGATGTTTAAAGGCGGGACATCATTCTAAGAAGTGTGATAAAAGGAATACGTGTGAGAAATGCCAGAAGAAGCATCCCACATGTCTGCATGATGACAAGTTTGTAGAACGTAAAAGGATAATGCCTGCAACGAATGATAACTCTCAAGACAAGGACGAAGGAGATGAACCAGCAACTGCAATCTCTAACAGAGTAACTCAAGTAACTTCGAGCACACTGACATCCTCCATTCTACCTGTCTGGGTTTCCTCAAAAAATCACCCAGAGAGAGAAGTTCTAGTATATGCCCTCCTCGATTCTCAGAGCGATACATCCTTCATCTTGGATGAAGTAGCCCAGGATCTCAACACAGATAAGAGTAAGGCTCATCTAAGACTATCGACCATGTCCGCCAAGTCAACAGTCATACCATGTGAGAAACTGGTAAATCTTCAAGTTAGAGGCTACACGCAGGAAAAGAGAATTACATTGCCACCGGTTTATACAAGAGAGTTCATCCCTGTGAACAGATCACACATCCCGACGTCTGAAACTGCTTTGAGTTGGCCTCACCTCGAAAGGCTGGCAGATAGGTTACCTCCAATGCTTGAATGCGAAGTTGGTCTGCTTCTTGGCTATAACTGTCAGCAAGCCCTTCTGCCACGGGAAGTCATTGCAGGTGAGGAGAATCAGCCTTACGCACAGCTAACTGATCTCGGCTGGAGCATAGTTGGTTGTACATCTCAAGTTCAAATTCACAATGATGATATTGGCATAAGCCACAGAATCATTGTTCGAGAAGTTACTCCTGCAGTACAACAAGCAGTTGAACTCAAGCAAGAAGTGCATTTTGTATGCAGAACGCAAGTGAAGGAAGTTGGTCCAGTTGATGTAATAAAGGCTTTGGGATCTGATTTCTCTGAGCATGCAACAGATGACAATCCAGTCTCTCAGGAAGACATTTTGTTCATGTCGAAGGTGACCAAAGGCATAAGGCAAAAGGAAAACGGTCACTATGAACTCCCATTGCCATTCAAAACCGACAACCCGAATCTTCCAAACAAAAAACAATGCGCTGAGCATAGACTGTCTTCACTGGAACGTCGGCTCAGAAGAGATAAGAAATACTATGAAGATTACGTCAAGTTCATGGACGACATCATAGCCCGTGGAGACGCAGAGAAGGTCCCAGAGAAGGAACTGGATAATGAGGCAGCATGGTATATACCGCACCATGGGGTCTACCACCCCCACAAACCTGAAAAGATACGTGTGGTTTTTGATTGTTCGCCCGCTTCAGGAACATCTCTTAACGAACACCTTCTGACTGGACCAGATCTTACCAACGCACTGATCGGAGTGTTATGTCGATTCAGAAAGGGCCCCATCGCCATCATGTGTGACGTGGAGAGGATGTTCCACCAATTCCATGTCATCAAGGAGCATCAAGACTATTTGAGATTTCTTTGGTGGGACAAAGGCGATTTAAACTCTGAGCCTTCAGTGTACAGGATGAGAGTGCATCTTTTCGGAGCAGCTTCATCTCCCGGATGCTGCAATTTCGGACTCAAACATATTGCTTCTCAAGGTAGAGACAGATTCAGCAAAGAGACTATTGAGTTCATCCAAAGAGGTTTTTATGTTGATGACGGACTCGCTAGTGTGACATCAACAGTCGAAGCCATACAGTTGGTAAAAGAGTCAAGGGCACTTTGTAAAACAGGCAGCCTACATCTGCATAAGTTTGTGTCAAACAATAAAGAAGTGCTTGCAGCTATTCCCCAAGAGGAACAAGCTAAAGCCAAAGACCAGGACATGGCTCTTGGAGAACTCCACATTGAACGTGCACTTGGAGTACAATGGTGCATAGAGGCAGATGAATTCCAATTCAGAGTCCAAGTTAAAGACAACCCATTAACAAGGAGAGGGGTGCTCTCGATTGTTGCTTCAGTCTTTGACCCCCTTGGGTTCGTTGCCCCATTCATATTAATTGGAAAGCAAATACTCCAAGCGTTGTGCAAGGACAAAGTTAATTGGGACGAGGATCTCCCAGATCACATTCTACCACAATGGGAAGCATGGTTGAGAGACCTGCCCAAGTTGGCAGCTCTGAAGATCCCACGAAGCTACTCACAAGTTGCTGACATTGTGCAGTACGAATTGCACAGTTTCTCGGATGCGAGCCTCAGTGGTTATGGCGCATGTTCATACCTCAGAGCAAATAGTAGAGAAGGACAGGTCAGTTGTGCACTCGTCATGGGCAAGGCAAGAGTTACGCCCATTAAGCAAACAACCATCCCAAGGCTTGAACTGTCATCGGCCGTGACTTCAGTTCGCATCGCAGATGTGATCAAACGAGAACTAGACATCCAAAATCTACAGGAATATTATTGGACAGATTCACAAGTCGTATTAGCATACATAAATAATGATGCTAAAAGATTTCACACATTTGTCGCCAATCGAATTCAACGAATAAGACAAAGCACAAGTCCTGGGAAATGGCAGCATGTCAGCTCAGAGGAAAATCCAGCTGATCAGGCCTCAAGAGGTTTAAATGCTACTCAGCTGAAGGATTCAAACTGGTTGAAAGGTCCCGATTTTCTTTGGAAACAAGATCTTCCAGTCAAAGAGGAAATGGTGGGAGAGGTTGAAGAAATGGATCCTGAAGTCCGTAAAGGCTATACGCACACTGTACATTCGAAGGAAGCAAACCCAGTGCTAGAGCGTTTAAAGAAGTTCTCCAGTTGATCGAGAGCTATCAAGGCTATTGCCAGGCTCAGGCGATTCATCAAAGAGTACAAAGGTATTCAACAAAGAACGAACAACGTGACAGATCTTGAAGAAAGAAAAGACACAGAATTATTCATCATTAAGCTAGTGCAAAGAGACGTCTTTACTGAGGAAATACAGAAGATCAGATCTCAAGGAGAAAATTCTCTGCACAAGCGCAGCAGACTAAAGCAGTTAAATGCCTTTTTGGACAAGTCAGATGTTCTCAGGGTGGGAGGAAGATTATCTCAATCAGCTTTACACTATGATGTAAAACACCCTGCAATTCTCCCCAAGGAGTCCCATGTGTCAGCCCTACTCGTCAAACACTACCATGAACGTGTGCATCACCAAGGAAGAGGATGACAATAAATGAATTATGGGCAAATGGCATATGGATTTTAGGATGTGGGAGTGTTGTTTCTTCACACATTTACCATTGTGTTAAGTGCAGAAGATACAGAAAGGCTACAAATGTCCAACAGATGTCAGATTTGCCAGAAGTGAGAACAGAAACGGCACCTCCTTTCACGTATTGTGGTGTCGACTGTTTCGGTCCATTCATGGTAAAGGAAGGAAGAAAGGAAGTCAAAAGGTATGGACTATTGTTCACATGTTTATGTTCACGAGCTGTGCACATTGAAACACTAGATGACTTATCGACAGATGCCTTCATGAATGCTCTTCGAGTTCTGATAGCTATAAGAGGTCCGTCCGCAATTAAGATGCGACCAAGGCACAAACTTTATGGGCACCAAAAGAGAACTTTTGGAGCTAATGAAGGATATGGATCAAGAACCACAAAGAGCTATGGGTTGTGAATTTGTGGTGAACGTTCCATCAGCTAGCCACATGGGGGGCGTCTGGGAACGTCAAATTCGAACAGTACGAAGTGTACTGACAGCAATGCTGGACAAGTTCTCAAACAGACTCGATACAACTAGTCTAAGGACACTGCTTTACGAGACAATGGCCATCATTAACAGCAGACCTTTAAGTGTTGAGTATCTCAATGATCCCTTGGGACCAGAGCCATTAACTCCCAATCACATATTAACGATGAAAGCTTCAGTTATTCTTCCACCTCCAGGAGAGTTTTGCAGAGAGGATTTGTACTTGAACAAAAGATGGAAAAGAGTACAATTTCTAGCAAATGAGTTTTGGCAAAGGTGGAGGCGAGAGTATCTGTTAAATCTCCAGCGGCGACAGAAGTGGCAGAACGTCTCACGAAACCTGCGAGTAAATGACATCGTGATACTGCAGGATGATAATGCTCCGAGATGTAAATGGAAACTTGCTCTAATAGTAGAGGCTATAGAGAGCCCAGATGGCAAGGTTCGAAAAGTGAAGCTCAAGACCAGTGAAACTACCTTTGACAGGGGGAAACCACTGACAAGGCTGATATATCTGGAAAGACCTGTTCACAAGGTAGTGACTTTACTGGAGACTAACATGCAAAGTGAACCAGACTCTAATGTTGACACTCATTAGAAAATCACATTGCAAACAATGAGTGATTTTGGTGGGAGTGTAAGTGTTACAGAAAGTTTAAGAAGTTTAATAGATGGTTCCAGCAGTTAAAATGTCTTGCTTGTACATTTCTGTGGACAATATTGTAAAGGTGTGTTTATCTTGTATAGGAGACATGTTTATCTTGTCACAAAGAACAAGTTTTATTACACCGCTATTATCGCGAGGTTTGGGGCATGACAATATAGACTGTGAGCCCACGTTTAATAATCACGCTAAGGAGTTCAGCGAGCTATCTGCAAAGGCCTAGTTAGCCTACCAGCTGTACAAGGTATTTGTCCTTTGCCATAACTGTATTGTAATATTGTGAAAATTTGTAATGTATGGTGTTCTAATTATTTTATGGTTTATTTAGAATGCGCAAGACGGTAAAGGTATTCTTCTAGAACCTCCGAAGTGGCAGGCGGCCACGAGGTAATTTTTTGTTGTTAAATCACAAGTGTTACTTTTGATAGACTGAAGCGCTTAAAGCCTTTGTGTTTTATGTTTGTAGTTTTCACGGCGTTCAATAAATGCAGCGAAGCGCCCGTCTTGAAGAAGCCGTGCCTGTGTTGTCATTTCGGAGTTACAACAGGGACGTGACAATGACAGACTGGACATGAAAAAAGGGAAGAGACATGAAAACAAACAAGAACCACAACCGAGAAACATAATTAACTAAACCTCAGAGGCTCTTAACAACTAAACATAAACAACTAATAATTCCAAAGAATAAAAAAGTCCAAACAAACTCAAAAACCAGGGTCAAAGACCCAGGACCATGACACATGACTGTGAATTAAAAGCTGCTTTTCACTTTCTTTGTCAGACTAAAAACAAAATATTTTACTGAGCAGCACAAAAGAAACAGATATTGCAAGAAAACCAAGTGTTTTCACTGCTTTGACAAAACAGATAATCTGGATGAAACATCTCCAACTTACATGATACAGTCAGTGTGATGGTTTCACTCCAGTATGTTAACAAATAGTCCCCTCTGCCCCAGCAGCTGTATCCTCCACTGTCAGACTCAGTAACTGTGATTCTGTATTCACTGGATTTTGGAGGTGTGTTTAACTTGTCTGGACTCCATTCATACGTCCACTGAGCTCCTTCACCTCCCTGAATCTCACATCTGACAGTGACTGTCTCACCGCTGTATATCTGAGTCCAGGATGGCTGCAGGGTCACAGTGGACTTAATGGGAACTGTTCACATAAGAATGATCCAGTTAGGAGACAAACAGAAACATAAACTCTGCTGTAGAGTCACTGCAAAACAGCTGATTCACAGACAAACAGTTTAAACATCAAAACAAAGTCACAATATAACAATTTATAAGTTCAAGCTGTAACCCAACATTTAGTAAAATGTACCAGTATTTACTTTGTACAGTTATCTTTTATTTATATTCAAAATATTACAGATTAGTTGGAATACATCTGCTTTACCTTTAGAAAGATATGAAGTTTGAGGTGAACAAGCAAATCAGTGTAAATAAACTGAATAATAAATCAAAAATCTTTAGATCTCCGAAGGATTTTTTTCTTGAATCTAGAACCAAAATCAAGAGAAACTGCAACTTATTTTTTGTAGCTTTGACCAAAATATGTTATTTTTGAAGCTCCAATAAATTCATGAAAGGCTTGATTGTTTGACTTTCTGTTTTGTTTTTTTCTTCCAGAATTAGATGGGCTCTTGAAGAGTGCAAGGTCAACCTTGAATCACACAATTTTAAAGGAGCCACACAAACTTAAGAAGTTCTATTATTATTATTATTATTATTATTATTATTTTGCTTTTTTGAGATGCCTAAAATCAAAGTGATCAAGTTCTTTAAAAGTAATCAATACAATTTTGAATTCAATTCTATTTTTTATCTTATTTTTTAATTTTGAAAAAGCTGCTGTTTTGTGATATTATGCTAAAAATGTCAGTTTCCATGAATCCAGAAAATATTTCTCAATGACAGGTTGATCCTCACAAAGGCAGCCATTAGGAGAACTTGCCATGCCAGGGTCACATGGTCTAAGTACTGCATCTGTGTTTCATCAGCATGAACATAAAAAGATGCACCATGTGTCTTAATTATATGTCCAAGAGGAAGCATAAGATCAGGTCTCAGATCAAGCCCCGTTCTAGAGAACACTGCTGTAGTTTTACCACAATTTGTTTTCTAGAATATTTGATATAAAATGCAATTTAGAAGATAATCAACAAGAAAAGTCCAACCTGAAACCTTGAGGAATTGAGTTTAAACAATAGTAAAAACAGCAAAATAAGAAGCTGCAGTAATAAAAACTCCACATGTACAGCCACTGAGTTGAAGAAATGAGGATAATCACATTTACACTTGTTTTTCATCAAACTGGCAAAATCTTTTTCTTTTCCAGATGTTTCACTCTGAGTGATTATTGTATATTTTATAACTACATTAAACTGTTTTACACTACTTTTGATACTAAACTATAAAGACACTTACAGTACTGCTGAAAGACAAAATATTTTGTTGTGTTTTGGATGAAACTTTGTGCAATATAAATTAAAATCAGAGAAATATGTCCAACTTACGCAATACATTCAATGCGATGATGTCACTCCACTCTGTCCAGGAAGAGCTTCTTGTGCCCCTGCAGCTGTATTCTCCACCATCAAACTCAGTAGCTTCAATGATTATGTATTCTCTGGATGTTTGATGTGTGTTTGACCTTGGTGATCTCCATTCATACGTCCACTGAGCTCCTTCACCTCCCTGAATCTCACAGCTGACGATGACTGTGTCACCGCTGTAGATCACACTATTGTATATCCTGTATGTATTTCTGTATCCAGAATGTGTCCATAATGAATGCACTGTCACAGTGGGCTTAGGAGGACCTGTTCAAATAAAAAAATCTCAGTAGCAAAATTACAGAATTAGAAAATCCCAATAAAGCTCTCTTGTTTTTTTACTGCTCCTCTTTGTGGTAGTCATATTTTTGTATCCTAGTGCAATTTGAATTAAAAAACAATAATAAAAAAAGTTTTCTTTATTAAATAATACATTTCTACAGGTTTTCTACATCTTTACATTTACATATTTATACGTTTCTGAACATATAATTTATGAACTGTCAGTTAGCTGTTGTTTCCTAATAACACTGTTAAACCCCGATGATGATCCACAGTGTATGTTTTTCTGCCTACACAACCCCACAGCTACCCAGCCTATGGAGGGTCCCAAGTGTCAAAAAGTATTAATTAAATACATCATTAATGAATTAAAATAGGAAATAAATGAATAATTTATTAAATGTTTAAAATGAAATTAATTGACAATTAATTGTTATGTATATATTTAATTAATGACAATTTCAAATTTTGATTAATTAACGTAACATTTAATTAATTGAATTTAATGCATTTAATTAATTTATTTTGACACTTGAGATTCTCCACGTAGGTGAGCCCACATGGACATTTTTGCTGAGATACCAGGAAGCAGATTTGGTTAAAATCTGGACTTTAATCCTCAGATGAAGGAAACTGAGTTTTCTGTCCCAGAAAGACAGTTAACTTAGGTTATCTCACGTTGTGTAGACAGTTCCGTGTGTTTTGGCCTAAATCCTGTATTTATAAATCAACATATGATCTTTATAGAAAATATGTCTCTGTGGCTGATTGTGATTGCCTTTCGATGTTGGGTCTTGGCCTTCTAGATGTAGGATGTAACAGTTACAACAAGTTTATATAGCACTTTCTAAAATCCACATTTCAAAGTGCTTTAAAGGGGCAACAGAATAAAATGCAAGTGACATGTAAAACATATTTTACATGTAAAGCAAACATGGACACACATAACATATAAAGCAAATTAAAAAGTGAAATAAAATTTTGGAAATCCTTGTCATAAAAGAAACTAAATATTAAATGAAAGAGCAAACTAAGCTGCAGTGATAAATCCACACTACTTTTTTTAACCAACTATAAAATAAATAAATAAAATAAACTACTGTATTGTTGAAAGTATTTTGTTGTATTTTTGGATGAAACAGTATAAAGTAGGGCTGTTCGATATAACGATATATATCGGATGACGATATGAAAACGTCTATCGTTTCATTTTACGCTATCGTTTGTTTCGTGGTGTTGCAAAATAAACTGTTTACGGCAATATTTTTTCATTATTTTGATGGTCACTGTAGTGGCTATATTAATTTCCTAAAGTTCTCTCTTTCTCTTATATTTAATATAACCACACTACAGACGGACAAGCGCTTGTTTTTATGCGTTGTCGTTAGCAACAATGACGGTAAAACCACCTCGTGTCCGCTTGTTTATTTTCCACATAAACCTTTCACAATAAAGCTCAAGATCCTGTTGAGACTTTTCAAAATAAACTGAATCACGTGAAAGATGCAGAGTATTTACGGATGAGAAGCAAAAAAGAGCCGCCAGGTGCTAAAAAATAAACCGTAGACTCAAACGTTAGAACAGGCTTTTCCCCGCAGCACGCTGTGTAATAAATACTCACAAAGAAAACGGCGGCCATTACAACCTATGTCTAAAAATGTATTGTTTCATGCATCAGTTAAAACACTCGACGCCCAGCTGGAAACACTTCACGCAAGTCGAGCTGCCCGACATTCACAGAATTTACAGAAAATGTTTCCTTTTTTTGATTTATATCGTTATCGGACGATAGATGTCTTAATATCGGGATATGAGATTTTGGTCATATCGCACAGCCCTAGTATAAAGTGCAATATAAATTAAAATGAGTGAAAAATATCAAACTTACGTAATACAGTCAATGTGGTGATGTCACTCCACTCTGTCCAGGAGGAGCTTCTTTTACCCCGGCAGCTGTATCCTCCGCTGTCAGACTCAGTAGCTCTGCTGATTGTGTGTATGCTGGATGATTGACGTGTGTTTAACTTGGTTGCTCTCCATTCATACGTCCACTGAGCTCCTTCACCTCCCTGAATCTCACATCTGACAGTGACTGTCTCACAGCTGTATATCTGAGTCCAGGATGGTTGCAGGGTCACAGTGGGCTTAGGAACAGCTGTTCAAATAAAAAAATCACATTAGCAGACTTAAAGAAATATAAAATTATTGTTAAGCTGTCTGGGATTTTATTGCTCTTGTTGGTAATCATATTTTTGCATCCTAGCGATAATTTGACAACAAAAGAAGTTCTCTTTTTATTAAACAGATTAAACCAGGTAGTTTGCTGATATTTAGAATCTACCAGCAGAGGGACTGTTGTGATTTGGCGCTATATAAATAAAATTGAATTGAATTGAATTGAATTTCTACTGATAGGCATGGATAGGCTAATAAAATATACATGGGCCAGTAAAACTCTGACCTGACCTGAGGTTTGGTTGGACACTGAATTATTAATCTACACCATCATAACATCTGTTTTCAGCAGCAAACTTCCGAATGTTGATGTACTCACTTTTCTTCATTGCAGCCAACAACATGAAATTGTCCAAAATGTCTTGGAATGCTGAAGCATTAAGAGTTCCTTTCACTGGAATTACCTCCTGATAAACAGCCCCACACCATAATCCCCCCTCCACCAAACTTTACACTTGGCACAGTGCAGTCAGACAAGTGCTGTTACCCTGGAAGCTTCCAAACCCAGAGTCGTTATCAGATTGCCAGATAGAGAAATGTGATTCGTTACTCCAGAGAACACGTCTCCACTGCTCCAGAGTTCGGATGAAGCGTGCTCAAGACTTGGATGCAGCTGCTCGGCCATGGAAACCCATACCACAAGCTCTCTACGCTCTGTCCTTGAGCTAATCTCAAGGCCACATGAAGTTTGGAGGGCTGTAGTGATTGACTCAGTAAAAAGTTGGAGACCTCTGCACCTCTGTGAAATATTTAGTAGTGAGGAAATTTCACAATTGGACACAGGTGGCATCCTATCATGGTGCCATGCTGGAATTCACTGAGCTCCTGAGAGCGACTCATTCTTTCACAGATGATAGAAGCAGCCTGCATGTCTAGGTGCTCGATTTTATACACCTGCGGCCATGGACGAGCCACAGGTCTCACTGTGAATTCAATGATTTAGATTTAGGGTGAGTGAATACATTTGGCAATATAATGTACCTTTTGAATATTTATTCATACTAATTATTATATTATAGTTAGTACTTCTTGTCAATGTACTTGATTAATCAGTTGAATAATCAACATGGCGCTTGATTACTAAAATAATCAATAGCTGTGGTTCTAAATAAGACTCAGTACTGTGATGTGTTTGAATGGTCAGAAATAACAGCTGCATATGTGAACTGGGACAAAAACAGCATTTCTTACCTTCAGTATTTCCAGAGATGACAGTACTGAGCACTATAATTATAAATAAATAAATGCTCATTAGACATTATACAACTATGTCCAAATAAATATAAAGTAAAGCTTCTGTTAATGAGTCAGTGCCATTCAAACAATGTCAAACGTGTACTTACAGAAAAAGCCCATCGTGCAGCGCAAAGATTGCCCCATCGTCACATCCAGCCCTGCTGCACAAAGAGTTTTAATTTGAACAAAGAAGATGAAGAAAACAAAGAAGTTGTGTTTAGTTCAGATACAACAAGAGTTTTTCTACAGTTTCTTCTTCTGATTGGTCTCTCTGTTCTTCCTTCCCTTTTACACAAACTCAAACAGCTCCTGTAGCTTTGACCGCAGCAGTTAGGTGGCAGGTTTACATTTCCTGTCCACTACAAACAGTGTTGGCTTTGTTTCTTTTGCTGATATCTTTCTCTAAAACAAATAAAACTGTTCTGTTGCTCTAATTCAGGAGGTCATATTTTTTGTCATTTTCTTCTTTAAAACTCTTCTGTGATTTTTGCAGTTTCCTGTGGATCATTATCACACTGCGTTATTGCTCTTCTGGCAGACTGGGAGTAGAAATATCAAAGCATCCTTTTCTGCTTTGGAGCCAGTATTTTCTATAAAGTCTTTTTAATTCATTTGTTTCTTTCTTTGTTTATGAGTCGCTGCATGCAAACATTTGACAGTTAGCACAAACATTATCATGCAGCTCTATAGTGAAAAGGCTCCTTTGATCTGTGAATGTTCACAACTTGTGGTTAAATTCTGGTTTTAAGTTTGGTTGAGACCCAAACACAGGAAATGACTCAGAGTGTGGCTGAAGTGAAAGTAAAGATCTTTATGTTTCACAAAGTAAAGTAACAAAGACAGCAAATGAATTCATAGTTACCTTTATTATTATTATAAAAAAAAAAAGCACAAACTGATTTATTCTGAATTCTTTGTGTTGCTTTGCCAGCTTACCATCTGACTACATGTAAACACAATAAAAGGATAGAAACAGAAGCTGTTGTCTGGAGGCCGCCTTCTTCATTCTGCTCTCTTTCAAGGTGGTTGTTTGTTTTTGGACTGTATTTTGTTGCACGTGCAGCAGGTGGTGACCCATCATGCTTTACTTCAGCTTTGTCCTTTATTTTTTATCTTTTCTTGTATTTCCACCTCATTTCTCTGTCTCTGTCTTTATTCATTATCTCCTCTCCTTTCTCCTCCTAGTCTGCACCTCCCTGCCTGTCAGCTCTGACACTATTACACTACAAATCCACTAATGTGAGTAATGAAAGAAGAAACACACGAACAATGCGTGCTGTATGCTGATGACTTAAAGTACAAAAAAAACACGCTGCATTTCCTCTTTTCTATATGGCAAAGATACAAATGAGGACTTTCAGTAGATTAAAAATAAACTGTGGCAGACTAGACAGTAACTAACAACAACCTTTGACACACACATAAGCACTTTAGCTGCTCAGAAAGACTCAAACGTTATTCTGTATTGCCATGTTTACAGTGACTTTAGACGTAATGCACAAACAAGTCAAAAATAATCTGCGTATGTAGTGCTGAAGCTGAAGTCCTTTCTTTTTTCTTTTTATGTTTTCTTTAATGTTAATAAGGATACAATGTTACGCAGATATGTACTTAAGAGAAAAATTTTATAGACAATTCATATTATTTATAGTCGTGGGGGAGAGTGGGGGGCGTGAAATGTTTTCTTCTTCTTCTTCATCCAGGGTGTACCCCGCCTCTCGCCCTATGACAGCTGGGATAGACTCCAGCACCCCCCACGACCCTGAAAAGGATAAGCGGAAGCAAATGGATGGATGGATGAATGAATTTGACTTTTCACCTCGTATTCTGACACATGATGGCAGCGCAGGGTAAAAAGTGCTCTGTGAAACAATATTTGAAGCGTTTGTGCTGTAGGTTTATCCCATTGTTCTCCACAGTGACACCTGCTGGCCATTGTGACAATCACTATATTTTGATGAAGCTGTTCTATGAAACAGTGACATAGAGCCCTGCAAAACTCCAAAGAAAGATACTTATTATATCAGACTGTCAATGATTGTGATCAACACATGTTTTGGAGAAATCACCACACAACCAAGGCAATAAAAATATTGATAAAGACAGTCAGCTGTGGCTTTAATGATCGATGTGCTTCAGCAAAATTCTCTTTCTGTTAACATTTGTGTTGCTCACAATGAATCAATTTATAAAGTAAAACATGCAGAGAAAAGACTGCAGTGTTTACTGTAATATCCAAACAGGCTTTCAGTTGTTTTCAGGCTTCATCACTTGGGAAAATCAATTTGGTTGATTTTTAAACTGATGAATTTTCATCATCAGATTTGTTCTACACGCTCTCAAGCAAAGCAACAAGCATTAGGTTTTATTTTTGGTTAATTAAAAACACACACACACACACACACACACACACACACACACATATATAATATATATATATATATATATATATATATATATAATATATGTATATATATATATATGTGTGTATTACATGAAAAGACTCAGTGTGTTTTCCTTCTTTATTTTTGCACCATAAGTCAGTGGGAATAAAAAAGGGAAAAGAAAAAAACTCATCTGTCAGGAAAACTGTTAAGAAGTAGGAGCCCGTAATTCATGAGCTTTTCTTTTCTTTTTACAGTATAAAGGTATTCCTTATGGCGGTACAGTATGCGACTAATGGGTTATGGTAAGGATGAAGTCATTTTATGCAGCAAATAACATTTTTCATTTAAAGCAGAAAAACACTAGAGTCAGATGGAGTCAGAGCTGGAAACTCCTCCTGTTTTATTTCATTCTTGAAAGCAGAGTCGCTTTTTATTTTTATTGAGATATTTTAATGAATTCACAGCACAGCCACTCTCTCTCTCCGCTGTTGTGAGTGAATGGAGCTCACCCAACAGTCTGTCTTTTGCTTTCTCTCATCTATATGACAGTAATCATTCAAATAAATACTGACATATCATTTATCTATTTATTTATATATCTATATAACATTTATTTGACTACACTTTGGATTCCAGTATTTAAGTGACTCAGTGATCTATATTGGTCTTTACAGTCCACAGAAAACAAATAATGAGACATAAGGTATTGTTTTCTTTTTTACATGCAAATGTAATAAACAGAAACAGAAATGTTAGTAACAAAAACATAATTCAGGAACGCTTCAGTTCATTGAGGCTTGTGCACATGCACAGCTCTGTTAAGGTCCCACAACAATGTTTCAACTGTGGCCGATGTTTAGCTGTCAGACAGATGACCTCACATTTGACTCTACAATACTTAAACCCTCATACTTCTTTTATAGATGTGCTTACACTTAGAAGGTGTACCCTCCAACAGACCTCAGTACCTGTGTGGAGGAGGAAGCAATGTTCACATTATCAGAGTGTTGTCTCCAGTGTATTTAAATATGTGGTCTCAGATATTAATATATGTTATGTATTGTCACTTGGAATGTTTTTCACTGTCTTAAGATTTTTTTTAAACATGTCAATGCTTTTCCACCATTTTCTGTTTCTTTGTGAATCATGTTTGGTTTTTCATTTTCCTGTAGGTTCACCTCAACAGTGAGGAATGTTTTGGAGAAATTACTTTATAAAAGAAAAGTGTGGGAGTCACACTACTGAAAACTTTTCACATACTGCTGAAACACTACAGAAAACAAGCTGTTTCAGGTGAACAGGATAGTGAGCATGAAAAAAATAGCATTTTCAAAATTTCAAAATCAGCCACATTACTTAGTCTCGAGACCATCAGAGTCAAATTCAACAGTTTTTGGACAGCAACCTTTTGCAAGTACAAGTGTGGATGCACTGGATGGTCATTTAGTATCTCTGTTTTCCTCATGAAACATAGCAGCTTGCACACACCAGTGGCGTCTACAGACAGGATACAATGTGCACCAAATTATCAAGCTCTGCAGTGCTGAGCCTGGACATCAGTGGCCAGAAGAAAAAGGTAGATACAAACAGAGTTTATAGGAAGTATAAAGTAGGTATTTTCCCCACACACTTACATATCATACTTGACTTTAATAGTCTTATATTTAGGACTATACCAGATTCACTAAACGGGGGAAAACAATGTGGTTACAATTTCCAAACAGATCTACTAGATGTAGTTCACTTTACGGGTGCGCTCTTTTCTAAACCCAGGTGCAGTAAGTTTATTTTAGTATCAAGCCTTAGTAAATCGGTTGATGGGCGTGATTTAAATTACCCCACCGCCTCTCCATATTTTGTACACTGAGAAATGAACTCTGTGCCAGTACAAGCTGGGTTTTGAGTTTATAACCCTATAACATGAGCATTTCTCAAAGTGTTAGTAACTCTAACCCCGATGTACTTTAATACCTTACTGTGAAATATGTCCGTAAAGACAAAGTTTCCAATAAGACCCATGGCTAATGGCTGTGGCAACAAGCTGGTGTCTCCAAAGCTCTAAAGGGTCAGGAGCTGAATAGGATGCTTTTCTTAAATGTATTTTTAAACCAAATCCTCCTTGTGAGGCCATAAAGGACACTTTTAGTAAGTTCCTGTTTGTATTATTTGATATTGGTAAAAACAAACAAACAAAAGATTATCATTTGGGAGAAACAAATTTTGGCTTATAGAAATATTATATATATTGATTACAGGGCTCTAGAGTGCGACCAAATTTTTCAATGGTGTGACTAAAAAAAATCTTAGGTCGCACTGGTGCGACCAACTGTTCGTGTAAAAAAAAAAAAAAAAGGATAGAGGGAGTTGGGTAGCTTGAATAAAGCGATATCGATTCGTTAAATCCTGAATCAACTTTTAAATCTAAATGTATTTTGCCAGAAACGCCAGAATCTCAGGTTAAAGCTCACAAAACAATTTCAACAACCACCAAACAGCAAATGAGAGCAGGTACACGGATTCCACACAAAGAAGTAAACACAGAGCAGACCCGATGCATCAGAATCAGCTTTGTCTTTCTTGGCTTTCTCACCCGACGGCCGGTACACAGACACGCCGTTGGGGCTGAAAGCCGACAGCTCACTGATTCTGATGCGTCGGGTCCGCGCTGTCTTTACCTCTTTTTTACGCTGATTCTGAGCTGCAGGTTTTGTCTCTCTCCAACCAAAATTTACCGAGCCAGCAGCAAAAGAAGCAGCAAACTACGCTTCACAGTTACTTTGACACAAAGGCATCTGCTGTGATGGTCACACCTATGATAAAGTCTCACAAGTGTCAGTACTGATAAATGATCAGAATTATAATATTTCTGACTGTCTGAGGCAAAATTGAATCAAATCAAAACCTTGTGAATCGGAATCGAATGGATTATAGAAATCAGTGATGATACCCGCTCTAGTGAGCAGCCTAGGCCTGACAGAAGTGGATGTAGCTGTGAGTAATAAGAAAAGAGGAAAAGAACTATTGATAACTTTTTTGTTAAGTTAAGGCCTGATCCATCTGAAATTCATAGCCAGTGCTCTGACATGGAGCCATCAATCTCTGAACGCTGAAAAAGCACAGTGTATCCAGAAAACATATTATATGTCGTGATAAATGTCCTGCCCAAGTGTCCTCTCTCCTCACTGCCTTTCAGCGGTAGGCAGCAGCAAACAGGTCGTCAGAGAAGGCCGATGTGATGATTAAGTTTAACACTGTCTACAATATTGCCAAAGAGTGCCAAAGCACCCTAAGCACAAGCACAAGATTGTTAGTTAATCATTTACAAATCAATATTGTCTGTATGGACATCAAGTCCCCCCAAAAAAGTGCACACATAAAACTGCGGTGTTAAGCAATATGGTTGAAAAATTTGGGTGCGCCTAACTTTTGTGCTGGTGCCTGGCGACCACTGCTGGCATATCCTGTCAATCCTTCTATGCTAGAAGAGCCCAACAGGTCAAAAAAATATGATGATATGCAGTAACAGCTAGGGAAGGGTATTATCAGTTTGGAATAAGAAATTGTTATGTCTAATATGTAGAAAACTACAATTAACCATGTGTCCAATGAAGTGGACATCATGCACCCATTATATTTTTTTGACATAAGTCATAAATTGCTTCACTGTTTCTTGGGACTGTTTTGGTTATAAGTAAGCGTATAATTATTACATTTATAAGCTACTCATTTAAAATATATATTTTTGTGCAGATCAGCTGTAGTTTGAGTTACTATAATAATTATTTTATATTTTGTAGACTTCAAATAGAGCAATGAATAAGGCAGCGTACAGAATAGTCCAGGAAATTCCATCCAGCTCCAGTGATGATTTCATTGATGAGTGCAGTGATGATGATTTCATTGATGAGTGCAGTGATGATGAGTGGCTGCCAGAGAAGAACAGAGACATAGGAGCTAGGGATGATGAAGACACAGTCAGGATACAGAAAGTGAGAATGATGAGGGACAGGAAGAAGAGTAAGGTCAGCATGATCAGGGAGCTGTGGGAGATGGGTGCATGGCACCTGACCATACTCAAGCCCACAAAAATATTTGGAAAGTCCAAGACAATGACTTTGATGGAGACTTGCCTCCTTTTCTAGGAGAGTGGAAATTGAATGTGGAGGGGAAGGATCCCATAGATTTCTTCATACATCTGTTTCCAGCAGATCTAATTGATACTATAACATACAACACCAACGTGTATGCTCTACAAAAAGGGAAAGAAAATCTGTCAGTAACAGGAAAAGAGATGCAGGTTTTTTTTAGGGATCAACCTGATCATGGGGTACATTCGGTATCCTAGGGCACGAATGTACTGGTCTAGTGAGGACGGCCTTCGTCTTGGAATAATTGCAAATGCCATGTCTGTAAACAGATATGAGCAAATCCGGAGATACCTGCACTTTGTGGATAACTTGACTTACCAGCTAGCAAACACAGACAGGCTCTTCAAAATAAGACCAATCCTATGTGCTCTTCAGGAAACATTCAAGGCAGCAGCAGACCCTGAGGAATTTCAGTCAGTTGATGAGCAGATAAATCCTTTCAAAGGCCTACTGTCCATCAAGCAATACATACCAAAAAAGCCCAAACCCTGGGGAGTGAAGGTATGGGTGAGAGCAGGAACCTCAGGCTATATGAATAGATTTGAAGTGTACCAAGACTCTGCAAGTAGTGGTCGCATCAGTGAATTGGGAATGGCTGGAGATGTGGTGATGCATCTTTGTGATGACATAAAACACAAAAATCACAAGGTGTTTTTTGATAACTTCTTCTGCAGCATTCCACTCATCGAGGCCTTGAAAGACCAAGGGATCTATGGCACAGGTACATGCAGAGCAAACAGGCTGAAGGGAGCAGATCACAAACTCAAGAGTGAAAAACAACTGAAAGAACTGGGCAGAGGAGCTTGTTCTGTTGTCAGCAATAATACAAACATCACTGTCACATGTTTGCTCGACAGTTCTGTCATCCACCTGGTCTCGTCCTGTGCTGGCCAATCCCCTGAAGATGTTGCCAACAGGACTGTTGATTGGTTTTGTTATTTACGCCTAAACATTGGGGCTATACGAGTTGAAAGTTCCAAAATATTGCTGAGATGTTTTTCAAAGCATACAAGCAAACAAGTGTTTGTATATTTACAATAGAACACAAGGAAATTCATTTTTACAGTAAGTTCACAGTATTTCATGCTGAGTGCTCGGGTGCATGTAGTCCACTGGATTGGACAAGTTTATAACTTTATAAAAAAACATTTTTGGAAAAAAGGAGTTGAACATTTTTTTCATGACCTGAGAAGAATAAAAGCACTTAAGAAAAAAAAATCTTGACCAAGGCTTTCATAATTCATGCATCAGAGGGCTAGAGCCCTGTGATTTAAAACAAATGACTGAGAATAAACAGGATGGAGATTTATTTTGATCTGATAAAATAAATTATATTATCTGTTGAGATCAATTATAATTACTTGCTTTTGATACATAATTTTGGTCTCTGTGGAAGAGTGATTCAGATGCAGACAAAGATCTTTCCACATCAGCTCCAAATCAGCATTAAGCAGATGTACAACTGCTAAGCACAGTGACGATGATGAGCACCCAAGCCACTACCAGGATTACTACAAGGTTTAGCAGTCAAGTTAAAGGTGACGACCCTGGCATTACCAGTGATGAAGAAGATGGTACTGAAACCAACTGTATTGACAGGAGTGCTGGTAATAGACGAAGAGCAAAACAAGGAAGTGATGGGAGTACCATCTATGATGAAGGCTACATATATCCCTGTCATGAGTGTTAATGATGAAGATTATTCTGCATATTTAACTCTCATGGCATCTCTTTATGGAGATTCTTCAGATGAGGATTTAAATGAAGCTATAATTGCCAGCTTGGAGAGTCACATGTGAGTAGCAAACCAACAGAATTTGAGCTTGAGAGGGGCAGTCATAGGTTTCCAGAATTGTCAAATTAATAGAAATACTTCTGGGTATAAATCTCTATGATCAGTATGACACATACATATTGTATTAACTGGCTTTCTAAGACCAGTTTCTCAAATTGTGTCTGTGTGGCTGACACGTTTTATTTTCTGTTTTTAGAGCAGAAAAAGTCTCAGTTCAAGAGATACTAGTGGAACTGTCAAGAAAATTAGCACAAACAGATTATAGAATTTAATAAGAACACAAAGCTTCCCCCCCTCTTAAATCTAGAAGCAACATGAAAATAGATTGCAGCAGGATCCACTGACATATTATGCCCCAGCAAAGATTTTTATAGCCAATGTAGATGTTACACTAGCTACCAAAGCCCACAGGCTCGTTATTAACAGCAGAGGTGAGGCAGATCAGTTTTACAAATCAAAATTTATTAAGAAAAACTACTAAAACCATAGAACTCTAAAATTAGAGAAGTTCTTAAGGTAGCAGGACTGAGACAAGATGGTTAATTAAAACACTTTATTAACAAACAATGATTAAAACGACAAGGCTCGCTGCCACGGTGTTACCCTAGTAAAATAACAACTCGATAAAATAACTAAACAAAATGGTGGAGACCGGCCACTCGAGGAGGCAACCTACAGAGAGGAGTGCCCAAGGGTGCCACCAATTACTCACCCGTGTAGTTCCACTGCAAACCTCACTGTCACTCACACTGAAATCTAAATGGTGTAATCTACCTATGCCCGGTGTGTACACTCTCATGCATCGTGGAGGGGATTCCATCTCACGTGCCTGTCAGTTTTAGTTTTTAGAGTGTGTGTGTTATGCTAAACAACAGTAACAAGTCTATATCATATTATTATTCAATATCATCTTCATAAACACTAAAAAGTGAGTGTGTCTGATACTTGAACAGCAGAGGAGCAACAGTAGATTCATAAAATGCTTTTTGGCTTTGCTGCTGCAGCTCTCCTCACTGACCTGTAAGACAAACACGTTCGCACTTCTAACTCGTCATATGTGCGACGCTTGGTCAGGGTCCCTCTACTTCACTCATCAATGCACCAGGTACCCTCCTTGCGTCAAAAATTAACGTGCAGGGTATTGAATTGAATGTGTTTGGTATTGAATACTACAGAGCTCCCTAAAAGTTACACATGACTGCACTCCTGTTGCACCAGAGCAACACCTTTGTGAAGTTTACAGACGACACCACCGTGGTGGGGCTCATCTCCAGGGGGGACGAGTCTGCTTACAGAGACGAGGTGGAGCAGCTGTCGTCATGGTGTAAGGCCAATAACCTCCTCCTCAACACTTCAAAGACCAAAGAACTCATAACAGACTTCAGAAGGAAAAAGACAGCGGTCCCACCACTAATCATTAACAGGGACTGTGTGGAGAGGGTGGCAAACTTTCACTTCCTGGGAGTCAACATGGAAGAGAACCTTTCCTGGAGCATGAACATCTCTGAGCTGCTGAAAAAGGCCCAACAGAGACTGTACTTCCTGAGAATTCTCAGGAGGAATAATATCACACAAAGATTGCTGGTGTCCTTCTACAGAGCCACCATTGAGTGTGTACTAACCTATTGCATATGCATCTGGTACAGTAGATGCACAGTGGCTCAGAGGAAAGCACTCCGAGGGGTCATTAACACCGCCCAAAGGATCCCCTCTTTGACTCTGATTAGTGTTTAGTCCTATTTGTCATGGTCCCTCTGCTCTCGTCGGTCTAACCTGCCATTTTCGCCTTATTCTCTTCACGAAGCGCTCCCGCTCCCTCTACTATCTGTGCATGTATGTATGTGTGTGTGTGTGTGTGTCTGTCTGTTCTGGTGTTTGCATCTTTGTGCAGTTTTGGGACTGTGAGGAGGGTTTCCACCTCTGGGTTTCAGAGTGCAGAGCTTCAGTTGATGCTGGATCATTGCAGGACAAACAGTCAGTGTCACTCTGCCTTTTTGTGTGTGAAAATTACTTACCTGTTTTCTCCTTTATGTCCAGGAACCTTGGGGAGTGGACTTGCAGAGCCCAGGGACTTTTTGTAAAGCTGTGGAAGGAGTTCTTTTGTATTTGGAGAATCAGACCGGGAGCTGGGGATTACACTGCTGTGGATGTCACTTTTTTAACTGTTTTTTTTCTCACCATTTTCACTTATAAATAAACTCCCTGTTTCTGCTAAGAAAGTCCTGCTATTGAGTCCTGCTTTCCTGCTCAGTGGCAAAATCTGAAACTGTTGGCTTAAAGTAGTTTGTTCATTCTCCTGACATGAACAAGGCATTTTCACCCAGATAACTGCCACTCACTGAGGATTTTCTCCCTTTTGGTCTCTTCTCTGTAAACCCTCGAGATGGTTGTGTGGAAGAAAATCCCAACAGATTCTCAAATAACTCAGACCAGCCTGTCTGACATCAACAACCATGTTACATTCAATCACCTTTATTCCTGATGCTCAGTTTGAAGATGAATAATATAGCAGACCAGTCACTAATAAAATGAGTCACTGAAATGTGGCCAAACCTGAACATT
Organism: Oreochromis aureus; assembly: GCF_013358895.1. Classification (NCBI taxonomy): domain Eukaryota; kingdom Metazoa; phylum Chordata; class Actinopteri; order Cichliformes; family Cichlidae; genus Oreochromis; species Oreochromis aureus. Next base: position 25,487,236 of record NC_052944.1, read on the forward strand.
AGGCTTAAAACGTTCCTTTTTGAGAAAGTTTATAGTTAGGACTGGATTAGGTGACCCTGAATCCCTCACACTGCAGTAGCTCTAGTTCTAATCTGGGGGATTCCCATGATGTGTTTATACACCAGGTAAAGAGTAACATTGCATATTTCATGCAATAAAGTTTCAAATGAATGATCAAACTGTCATCATGATATCTCCTAAATAACTAACAGTCTGCACAAAAGCCTCTTTTGGCATCAAAAAGCTGCTTTCCAGGTTCACCAAAGAGGCAAAGGGTCAGTTTTGTGACTTAAAGCTGCGGGCCTAATTAGCACAATGATGCATTTATAAAAAATGAAAGTGTGCTAACAGTGCACTAATTTAAAAAGATGCAGTCATTTCATTTCAATAACTAGAAAGTGCATTTTCTGAAGAAACTGCAGTGTGAATGCTTGAATCTGAATATATGCGCTGAAATGAATTAATTGCTGAATTTTAAGTTAAAAATGTTGAATGAGATGAAAAATACAGAAATTTGCACCTGAAAACAAAAAAGCTGAACTGCTAAAAGCTGACATCCACAGAGAAGAAGTTAGAAAACAGCTGAAAATGTTTTAAATGTAAATTAGAAAAACCTAAAAAATGAGAAAAGACTATTTAGAGTCAGAAAACATCTGAATGAATATTAAAAGTTCATATTCTTTGAATCACTGAATGACTGAAATGTGATCCCTCCACTTGGATCCACACAGTTTAAAAAGTTTATATTTCTGAGCTTTGAAAGACATGCTGTTGGAAAGAGAAGAACGATGGCGACGTTTTGAGGGTAAAATGATGGCTGTAGGGCAAACACTGTGGACACAGCAGCAGTTGAAAGAGAAGTGTTTAAGATGAATCTTGGCAGAGTGAGGGACAGAGCTCGTTAGGCAGGCAGGTGTGAGCCTGGTTGCTATAGTGACTGCACCCAATGGCCCCATACACACACGCAGACATGCACCTCACTTTTGCTGCTTAAAATGAACAGAAAAGTCAGGCTGAAACAAATCGCTCCCAAATGAAAAGTATAAGTCGTATTGACAAAATTCTTTCACCGTGAGCGGCAGCAATGTCTAGTCTACCTAATTCTCAGTTTTCATGCCTGTGGAGTTTATTATATGGACCTGGTGACAGTGTAAAGACAGCCTGCTCTTCTGATTTTCAAACGAACTTTCTGAGCCATTTTAACATTGGAGTCTATGGAGGAGCTGGAGGGAGGAGGCTGTGCTTTGGTGACATTTATGAAAGAACCATAACACCTAGCACAATAGTAAACACATTGGATGAAAGAGGACAGCGATGGCTACGTTTTGAGGGTAAAATCATACCTGTAGACGAAACGCTGCGGACACAGCAGCAGTTTTAAAAAGATTTTAAGATTAATTTTTTCGCTCCTCTCACTCTAGCAGTTGAGCTGTCTCACTCTAGCCCCAACATTCCGTCCCATACACACCCATTATAAACGCTGAAACGGCTGAAAAACATCATGAAACTTAAACTGGAACTGAAGAAAAAGTATAACAGATATTGAAAAGATAAATACAAGTTGAATAGTTGAATGTCTTGTCTTCGTTTTAAAGTTTGAATGGTGGCTCTATGTCAACGTATGTTGAAGTAGATACAGTTTGAAAATTAGTAAGTTGAATGAGGATTTGAAGGGTCTCCCCATTGAAATACATGGGAAATTTTTGATGAAAAAGTTAAATAAAATTAAAAATATAAATGTTAGAAATGAGAAAAATAGAAGCATTAATGTCCAAAAGAATAGGAATCTAACGGTGTTTGAATGGTTTTTCTAAGTTGAACGGTTTTGAAGGAGTTGGATGCCAAAAAACGCACGGAATGTGGTATAGATAATAATAATAACTAGAAAGTGCATTTTCTGAAGAAACTGCAGTGTGAATGCTTGAATCTGAATATATGCGCTGAAATGAATTAATTGCTGAATTTTAAGTTAAAAATGTTGAATGAGATGAAAAATACAGAAATTTGCACCTGAAAACAAAAAGCTGAACTGCTAAAAGCTGACATCCACAGAGAAGAAGTTAGAAAACAGCTGAAAATGTTTTAATTGTAAATTAGAAAAACCTAAAAAATGAGAAAAGACTATTTAGAGTCAGAAAACATCTGAATGAATATTAAAAGTTCATATTCTTTGAATCACTGAATGACTAAAATATGATCCCTCCACTTGGATCCACACAGTTTTAAAGGTTTACATCTCTGAGCTTTGAAAGACACGCTGTTGGAAAGAGAAGAACGATGGCTTCATTTTGAGGGTAAAATGATGGCTGTAGAGCAAATACTGTGGACACAGCAGCTGTTGAAAGAGAAGTGTTCAAGATGAATCTTGGCACAGTGAGAGAGAGCTCGTTAGGCAGGCAGGTGTGAGCCTGGTTGCTATAGTGACTGAGCCAGGGCTCCATACACACGCACACAGACATGCACCTCACTTTTGCTGCTTAAAATGAACAGAAAAGTCAGCCCCAAACAAATACTTCCCAAATGAAAAGTACATGTCGTATTGACAAAATTCTTTCACCGTGAGCGGCAGCAATGTCTAGTCTACCTAATTCTCAGTTTTCATGCCTGTGGAGTTTATTATATGGACGTGGTGACAGTGTAAAGACAGCCTGCTCTTCTGATTTTCAAAGGAACTTTCTGAGCCATTTTAACATTGGAGTCTATGGAGGAGTTGAGAGGAGGAGTCTGTGCTTTGGTGACATTTATGAAAGAACCATAACACCTAGTACAATAGTAAACACATTGGATGAAAGAGGACAGCGATGGCTACGTTTTGAGGGTAAAATCATACCTGTAGAGCAAACGCTGCGGACACAGCAGCAGTTTTAAAAAGATTTTAAGATTAATTTTTTCGCTCCTCTCACTCTAGCAGTTGAGCTGTCTCACTCTAGCCCCAACATTCCGTCCCATACACACCCATTATAAACTCTGAAACGGCTGAAAAACATAATGAAACTTAAACTGGAACTGAAGAAAAGTATAACAGATATTGAAAAGATAAATACAAGTTGAATAGTTGAATGTCTTGTCTTCGTTTTAAAGTTTGAATGGTGGCTCTATGTCAACGTATGTTGAAGTAGATACAGTTTGAAAATGAGTAAGTTGAATGAGGATTTGAAGGGTCTCCCCATTGAAATACATGGGAAATTTCTGTTGAAAAAAGTTGAATAATTTTAAAAATATAAATGTTATAAATGAGAAAAGTAGAAGCATTAATGTCCAAAAGAAGAGGAATCTAATGGTGTTTGAATGGTTTTTCTAAGTTGAACGGTTTTGAAGGAGTTAGATGCCAAAAAACGTACGGAATGTGGTATAGATAATAATAATAACTAGAAAGTGCATTTTCTGAAGAAACTGCAGTGTGAATGCTTGAATCTGAATATATGCACTGAAAAGAATTAATTGCTGAATTTTAAGTTAAAAATGTTGAATGAGATGAAAAATACAGAAATTTTCACCTGAAAACAAAAGTGCTGAACTGCTAAAAGCTGACAAGCACAGAGAAGAAGTTGGAAAATAGCTGAAAATGTTTTAAATGTAAATTAGAAAAACCTAAGTAATGAGAAAAGAAATTTTAGAGTCAGAAAATATCTGAATGAATATTAAAAGTTCATATTCTTTGAATCACTGAATGACTAGAATGTGATCCCTCCACTTGGATCCACACAGTTTAAAAAGTTTAAATCTCTGAGCTTTGAAAGACACTGTTTTGTAAAGAGAACAACGATGGCTTCGTTTTGAGGGTAAAATGATTGCTGTAGACCAAACACTGTGGACACAGCAGCAGTTGAAAGAGAAGTGTTCAAGATGAATCTTGGCAGAGTGAGAGAGAGCTCGTTAGGCAGGCAGGTGTGAGCCTGGTTGCTATAGTAACTGAGCCAGGGCTCCATACACACGCACACAGACATGCACCTCACTTTTGCTGCTTAAAATGAACAGAAAAGTCAGCCCCAAACAAATCCTTCCCAAATGAAAAGTACATGTCGTATTGACAAAATTCTTTCACCGTGAGCGGCAGCAATGTCTAGTCTACCTAATTCTCAGTTTTCATGCCTGTGGAGTTTATTATATGGACGTGGTGACAGTGTAAAGACAGCCTGCTCTTCTGATTTTCAAAGGAACTTTCTGAGCCACTTTAACATGGTAGTCTATGGAGGAGTTGGAGGAGGAGGCTGTGTGCTTTGGTGACATTTATGAAAGAACCATAACACCTAGTACAATAGTAAACACATTGGATGAAAGAGGACAGCGATGGCTACGTTTTGAGGGTAAAATCATACCTGTAGATCAAACGCTGCGGACACAGCAGCAGTTTTAAAAAGATTTTAAGATTAATTTTTTTCGCTCCTCTCACTCTAGCAGTTCAGCTTTCTCACTCTAGCCCCAACATTCCGTCCCATACACACCCATTATAAACTCTGAAACGGCTGAAAAAACATCATGAAACTTAAACTGGAACTGAAGAAAAGTATAACAGATATTGAAAAGATAAATACAAGTTGAATAGTTGAATGTCTTGTCTTCGTTTTAAAGTTTGAATGGTGGCTCTATGTCAACGTATGTTGAAGTAGATACAGTTTAAAGAGGAGTGAGTTGAATGAGGATTTGAAGGGTCTCCCCATTGAAATACATGGGAAATTTTTGTTGAAAAAGTTGAATAAAATTAAAAATATAAATGTTATAAATGAGAAAAATAGAAGCAGTCATGTCCTAAAGAAGTGGAATCTAACGGTGTTTGAATGGTTTTTCTAAGTTGAACGGTTTTGAAGGAGATAGACTACAAAAAAACGCACGGAATATATAATAAAATATAATAATAATAATAATAATAAAGATTAGAAGAACAATACTGTGAATGCTTTTACAAGCATTCACACTAATAAAGATTAGAAGAACAATACTGTGAATGCTTTTACAAGCATTCACACTAATTCAGAAAGTGCATTTTCTGAAGAAACTGCAGTGTGAATGCTTGAATCTGAATATATGCGCTGAAATGAATTAATTGCTGAATTTTAAGTTAAAAATGTTGAATGAGATGAAAAATACAGAAATTTGCACCTGAAAACAAAAAGCTGAACTGCTAAAAGCTGACATCCACAGAGAAGAAGTTAGAAAACAGCTGAAAATGTTTTAAATGTAAATTAGAAAAACCTAAAAAATGAGAAAAGACTATTTAGAGTCAGAAAACATCTGAATGAATATTAAAAGTTCATATTCTTTGAATCACTGAATGACTGAAATGTGATCCCTCCACTTGGATCCACACAGTTTAAAAAGTTTATATTTCTGAGCTTTGAAAGACATGCTGTTGGAAAGAGAAGAACGATGGCGACGTTTTGAGGGTAAAATGATGGCTGTAGGGCAAACACTGTGGACACAGCAGCAGTTGAAAGAGAAGTGTTTAAGATGAATCTTGGCAGAGTGAGGGACAGAGCTCGTTAGGCAGGCAGGTGTGAGCCTGGTTGCTATAGTGACTGCACCCAATGGCCCCATACACACGCTCGCAGACATGCACCTCACTTTTGCTGCTTAAAATGAACAGAAAAGTCAGGCCGAAACAAATCGCTCCCAAATGAAAAGTATAAGTCGTATTGACAAAATTCTTTCACCGTGAGCGGCAGCAATGTCTAGTCTACCTAATTCTCAGTTTTCATGCCTGTGGAGTTTATTATATGGACGTGGTGACAGTGTAAAGACAGCCTGCTCTTCTGATTTTCAAACGAACTTTCTGAGCCATTTTAACATTGGAGTCTATGGAGGAGCTGGAGGGAGGAGGCTGTGCTTTGGTGACATTTATGAAAGAACCATAACACCTAGCACAATAGTAAACACATTGGATGAAAGAGGACAGCGATGGCTACGTTTTGAGGGTAAAATCATACCTGTAGACGAAACGCTGCGGACACAGCAGCAGTTTTAAAAAAGATTTTAAGATTAATTTTTTCGCTCCTCTCACTCTAGCAGTTGAGCTGTCTCACTCTAGCCCCAACATTCCGTCCCATACACACCCATTATAAACGCTGAAACGGCTGAAAAAACATCATGAAACTTAAACTGGAACTGAAGTAAAAGTATAACAGATATTGAAAAGATAAATACAAGTTGAATAGTTGAATGTCTTGTCTTCGTTTTAAAGTTTGAATGGTGGCTCTATGTCAACGTATGTTGAAGTAGATACAGTTTGAAAATTAGTAAGTTGAATGAGGATTTGAAGGGTCTCCCCATTGAAATACATGGGAAATTTTTGATGAAAAAAGTTAAATAAAATTAAAAATATAAATGTTAGAAATGAGAAAAATAGAAGCATTAATGTCCAAAAGAATAGGAATCTAACGGTGTTTGAATGGTTTTTCTAAGTTGAACGGTTTTGAAGGAGTTGGATGCCAAAAAACGTACGGAATGTGGTATAGATAATAACTAGAAAATGCATTTTCTGAAGAAACTGCAGTGTGAATGCTTGAATCTGAATGTATGCACTGAAATGAATTAATTGCTGAATTTTAAGTTAAAAATGTTGAATGAGATGAAAATACAGAAATTTGTACCTGAAAACAAAAAGCTGAACTGCTAAAAGCTGACAACCACAGAGAAGAAGTTGGAAAAGAGCTGAAAATGTTTTAAATGTAAATTAGAAAAACATAAGAAATGACAAAAGACTATTTAGAGTCAGAAAACATCTGAATGAATATTAAAAGTTCATATTCTTTGAATCACTGAATGACTAAAATGTGATCCCTCCACTTGGATCCACACAGTTTAAAAACTTTACATATCTGAGCTTTCAAAGACACTCTGTTGGAAAGAGAACAACGATGGTGACGTTTTGAGGGTAAAATGATGGTTGTAGAGCAAACACTGTGGACACAGCAGCAGTTGAAAGAGAAGTGTTTAAGATGAATCTTGGCAGAGTGAGAGACAGAGCTCATTAGGCAGGCAGGTGTGAGCCTGGTTGCTATAGTGACTGCACCCACTGGCTCCATACACACGCGCACAGACATGCACCTCACTTTTGCTGCTTAAAATGAATAGAAAAGTCAGGTCGAAACAAATCGCTCCCAAATGAAAAGTACAGGTCCTATTGACAAAATTCTTTCACCGTGAGCGACAGCAATGTCCAGTCTACCTAATTCTCAGTTTTCATGCTTGTGGAGTTTATTATATGGACGTGGTGACAGTGTAAAGACAGCCTGTACTTCTGGTTTTCAAACGAACCTTCTGAGCCATTTTAACATTAGAGTCTATGGAGGAGTTGGAGGGAGGAGGCTGTGCTTTGGTGACATTTATGAAAGAACCATAACACCTAGTACAATAGTAAACACATTGGATGAAAGAGGACAGCGATGGCTACATTTTGAGGGTAAAATCATACCTGTAGAGCAAACACCGTGGACACAGCAGCAGTTTTAAAAAATATTTTAAGATTTATTTTTTTGCTCCTCTCACTCTAGCAGTTGAGCTGTCTCACTCTAGCCCCAACATTCCGTCCCATACACACCCATTATAAACTCTGAAATGGCTTAAAAAACATCATGAAACTTAAACTGGAACTGAAGAAAAAGTATAACAGATATTGAAAAGATAAATACAAGTTGAATAATTGAAAGTCTTGTCTTCGTTTTAAAGTTTGAATGGTGGTTCTATGTTAACGTATGTTGAAGTAGATACAGTTTGAAAATGAGTAAGTTGAATGAGGATTTGAAGGGTCTCCCCATTGAAATACATGGGAAATTTTTGTTGAAAAAGTTGAATAAAATTAAAAATATAAATGTTAAAAATGAAAAATAGAAGCAGTCATGTCCAAAAGAAGAGGAATCTAACGGTGTTTGAATGGTTTTTCTAAGTTGAGCGGTTTTGAAGGAGATAGATGCCAAAAAACGTACGGAATATGATATAATAATAAAGATTAGAAGAACAATACTGTGAATGCTTTTACAAGCATTCACACTAATAATAACTAGAAAGTGCATTTTCTGAAGAAACTGCAGTGTGAATGCTTGAATCTGAATGTATGCACTGAAATGAATTAATTGCTGAATTTAAGTTAGGAATTTTGAATGAGATGAAAAATACAGAAATATGGACCTGAAAACAAAAGTGCTGAACTGCTAAAAGCTGAAATCCACACAGAAGAAGTTGGAAAAGAGCTGAAAATGTTTTAAGTAAATTAGAAAACCTAAGTAATGAGAAAAGAAAATTTAGAGTCAGAAAACATCTGAATGAATATTAAAAGTTCATATTCTTTGAATCACTGAATGACTAAAATGTGATCCCTCCACTTGGATCCACACGCTTTTAAAGGTTTAAATCTCTGAGCTTTGAAACACATGGTGCTGGAAAGAGAAGAACGATGGCGACGTTTTGAGGGTAAAATGATGGCTGTAGAGCAAACACTGTGGACAGAGCAGCAGTTGAAAGAGAAGTGTTTAAGATGAATCTTGGCACAGTGAGAGACAGAGCTCGTTAGGCAGGCAGGTGTGAGCCTGGTTGCTATAGTGACTGCACCCAATGGCTCCATACACACGCTCGCAGACATGCACCTCACTTTTGCTGCTTAAAATGAACAGAAAAGTCAGGTCGAAACAAATCCTTCCCAAATGAAAAGTACAGGTCCTATTGATGAAATTCTTTCACCGTGAGCGGCAGCAATGTCCAGTCTACCTAATTCTCAGTTTTCATGCCTGTGGAGTTTATTATATGGACGTGGTGACAGTGTAAAACACCATGCTCTTCTGATTTTCAAACGAACCTTCTGAGCCATTTTAACATTAGAGTCTATGGAGGAGTTGGAGGGAGGAGGTTGTGCTTTGGTGACATTTATGAAAGAACCATAACACCTAGTACAATAGTAAACACATTGGATGAAAGAGGACAGCGATGGCTACGTTTTGAGGGTAAAATCATACCTGTAGACCAAACGCTGCGGACACAGCAGCAGTTTTAAAAATATTTTAAGATTAATTTTTTTGCTCCTCTCACTCTAGCAGTTCAGCTGTCTCACTCTAGCCCCAACATTCCGTCCCATACACACCCATTATAAACTCTGAAACGGCTGAAAAACATCATGAAACTTAAACTGGAATTGAAGAAAAGTATAACAGATATTGAAAAGATAAATACAAGTTGAATAGTTGAATGTCTTGTCTTCGTTTTAAAGTTTGAATGGTGGCTCTATGTCAACGTATGTTGAAGTAGATACAGTTTGAAAATGAGTAAGTTGAATGAGGATTTGAAGGGTCTCCCCATTGAAATACATGGGAAATTTTTGTTGAAAAAGTTGAATAATTTAAAAATATAAATGTTATAAATGAGAAAAGTAGAAGCATTAATGTCCAAAAGAAGAGGAATCTAATGGTGTTTGAATGGTTTTTCTAAGTTGAACGGTTTTGAAGGAGTTAGATGCCAAAAACGCACGGAATGTGGTATAGATAATAACTAGAAAGTGCATTTTCTGAAGAAACTGCAGTGTGAATGCTTGAATCTGAATGTATGCACTGAAATGAATTAATTGCTGAATTTTAAGTTAAAAATTTTGACTGAGATGAAAATACAGAAATTTTCACCTGAAAACAAAAGTGCTGAACAGCTAAAAGCTGACAACCACAGAGAAGAAGTTGGAAAATAGCTGAAAATGTTTTAATTGTAAATTAGAAAACCTAAGAAATGAGAAAAGACAATTTAGAGTCAGAAAACATCTGAATGAATATTAAAAGTTCATAATCTTTGAATCACTGAATGACTAAAATGTGATCCCTCCACTTGGATCCACACAGTTTTAAAGGTTTACATCTCTGAGCTTTGAAAGACACGCTGTTGGAAAGAGAAGAACGATGGCGACGTTTTGAGGGTAAAATGATGGCTGTAGAGCAAACACTGTGGACACAGCAGCAGTTGAAAGAGAAGTGTTTAAGATGAATCTTGGCACAGTGAGAGAGAGCTCGTTAGGCAGGCAGGTGTGAGCCTGGTTGCTATAGTGACTGCACCCAGTGGCTCCATACACACGCACAGAGACATGCACCTCACTTTTGCTGCTTAAAATGAACAGAAAAGTCAGCCCCAAACAAATCGCTCCCAAATGAAAAGTACAGGTTGTATTGACAAAATTTTTTTCACCGTGAGCGACAGCAATGTCTAGTCTACTGAATTCTCAGTTTTCATGTCTGTGGAGTTTATTATATGGACATGGTGACAGTGTAAAGACACCATGCCCTTCTGATTTTCAAACGAACTTTCTGAGCCATTTTAACATTGGAGTCTATGGAGGAGTTGGAGGGAGGAGGCTGTGCATTGGTGACATTTATGAAAGAACCATAACACCTAGTACAATAGTAAACACATTGGATGAAAGAGGACAGCGATGGCTACGTTTTGAGGGTAAAATTATACCTGTAGAGCAAACGCTGCGGACACAGCAGCAGTTTTAAAAAGATTTTAAGATTAATTTTTTTGCTCCTCTCACTCTAGCAGTTGAGCTGTCTCACTCTAGCCCCAACATTCCGTCCCATACACACCCATTATAAAATCTGAAACGGGTGAAAAAACATCATGAAATTTAAAGTGGAACTGAAGAAAAAGTATAATAGATATTGAAAAGATAAATACAAGTTGAATGGTTGAATGTCTTGTCTTCGTTTTAAAGTTTGAATGGTGGCTCTCACGTCAATGTATGTGGAAGTAGATACAGCTTAAAGAGGAGTAAGTTGAAGAAGAATTTGAAGGGTCTCCCATTGAAATACATGGGAAATTTTTGTTGAAAAAGTTGAATAATTTTAAAAATATAAATTTTATAAATGAGAAAAATAGAAGCAGTCATGTCCAAAAGAAGAGGAATCTAACGGTGTTTGAATGGTTTTTCTAAGTTGAACGGTTTTGAAGGAGTTAGATGCCAAAAAAACGACGGAATATGGAATAATAGATAATAAGAAAGATTACAACAACAATACTGTGAATGCTTTTACAAGCATTCACACTAACTAGAAAGTGCATTTTCTGAAGAAACTGCAGTGTGAATGCTTGAATCTGAATGTATGCACTGAAATGAATTAATTGCTGAATTTTGAGTTAAAAATAAAATGTTGAATGAGCTGGAAAATACAGAGTTTTTAACCTGAAAACAAAAGTGCAGAACTTTTGAAAGCTGATGTTCACACAGAAGAAGTTGGAAAATAGCTGAAAAGTTTTTAAATTAAAATTTGGAAAATCTAAGAAATGAGAACAGAAAATTTAGAGTCAGAAAACACCTGAATGAATATTAAAAGTTCATATTCTTTGAATCACTGAATGACTAAAGTGTAATCCCTCCACTTGGATCCACACACTTTTAAAGGTTTACATCTCTGAGCTTTGAAAGACATGCTGTTGGAAAGAGAAGAACGATGGCTTCGTTTTGAGGGTAAAATGATGGCTGTAGAGCAAACACTGTGGACACAGCAGCAGTTGAAAGAGAAGTGTTTAAGATTAATCTTGGCACAGTGAGAGACAGAGCTCGTTAGGCAGGCAGGTGTGAGCCTGGTTGCTATAGTAACTGCACCCAATGGCTCAGTACACACGCACACAGACATGCACCTCACTTTTGCTGCTTAAAATGAACAGAAAAGTCAGGCCGAAACAAATCGCTCCCAAATGAAAAGTACAGGACCTATTGACGAAATTCTTTCACCGTGAGCGGCAGCAATGTCCAGTCTACCTAATTCTCAGTTTTCATGCCTGTGGAGTTTATTATATGGACGTGGTGACAGTGTAAAACACCATGCTCTTCTGATTTTCAAACGAACCTTCTGAGCCATTTTAACATTAGAGTCTATGGAGGAGTTGGAGGAGGAGGCTGTGCTTTGGTGACATTTATGAAAGAACCATAACACCTAGTACAATAGTAAACACATTGGATGAAAGAGGACAGCGATGGCTACGTTTTGAGGGTAAAATCAGACCTGTAGACCAAACGCTGCGGACACAGCAGCAGTTTTAAAAAATATTTTAAGATTAATTTTTTCACTCCTCTCACTCTAGCAGTTGAGCTGTCTCACTCTAGCCCCAACATTCCGTCCCATACACACCCATTATAAACTCTGAAACGGCTGAAAAATCATCATGAAACTTAAACTGGAACTGAAGAAAAAGTATAATAGATATTGAAAAGATAAATACAAGTTGAATAGTTGAATGCCTTGTCTTCGTTTTAAAGTTTGAATGGTGGCTCTATGTCAACGTATGTTGAAGTAGATACAGTTTGAAAATGAGTAAGTTGAATGAGGATTTGAAGGGTCTCCCCATTGAAATACATGGGAAATTTTTGTTGAAAAAAGTTGAATAATTTTAAAAATATAAATGTTAAAAATAAGAAAAATAGAAGCAGTCATGTCCAAAAGAAGAGGAATCTAATGGTGTTTGAATGGTTTTTCTAAGTTGAACGGTTTTGAAGGAGATAGACTACAAAAAACGTACGGAATATATAATAAAATATAATAATAATAATAATAATAATAAAGATTAGAAGAACAATACTGTGAATGCTTTTACAAGCATTCACACTAACTAGAAAGTGCATTTTCTGAAGAAACTGCAGTGTGAATGCTTGAATCTGAATGTATGCACTGAAATGAATTAATTGCTGAATTTTAAGTTAAAAATTTTGAATGAGATGAAAAATACAGAAATTTTCGCCTGAAAACAAAAGTGCTGAACTGCTAAAAGCTGACATCCACAGAGAAGAAGTTGGAAAATAGTTGAAAATGTTTTAAATGGAAATTAGAAAAACCTAAGAAATGAGAACAGAAAATGTAGTCAGAAAACATCTGAATGAATATTAAAAGTTCATATTCTTTGAATCACTGAATGACTAAAGTGTAATCCCTCCACTTGGATCCACACACTTTTAAAGGTTTACATCTCTGAGCTTTGAAAGACATGCTGTTGGAAAGAGAACAACGATGGCTTCGTTTTGAGGGTAAAATGATGGCTGTAGACCAAACACTGTGGACACAGCAGCAGTTGAAAGAGAAGTGTTTAAGATGAATCTTGGCACAGTGAGAGACAGAGCTCGTTAGGCAGGCAGGTGGGAGCCTGGTTGCTATAGTAACTGCACCCAATGGCTCAGTACACACGCACACAGACATGCACCTCACTTTTGCTGCTTAAAATGAACAGAAAAGTCAGGTCGAAACAAATTGCTCCCAAATGAAAAGTACAGGTCCTATTGACGAAATTCTTTCACCGTGAGCGGCAGCAATGTCCAGTCTACCTAATTCTCAGTTTTCATGCCTGTGGAGTTTATTATATGGACGTGGTGACAGTGTAAAACACCATGCTCTTCTGATTTTCAAACGAACCTTCTGAGCCATTTTAACATTAGAGTCTATGGAGGAGTTGGAGGGAGGAGGCTGTGCTTTGGTGACATTTATGAAAGAACCATAACACCTAGTACAATAGTAAACACATTGGATGAAAGAGGACAGCGATGGCTACGTTTTGAGGGTAAAATCATACCTGTAGACCAAACGCTGCGGACACAGCAGCAGTTTTAAAAAATATTTTAAGATTAATTTTTTTGCTCCTCTCACTCTGGCAGTTGAGCTGTCTCACTCTAGCCCCAACATTCCGTCCCATACACACCCATTATAAACTCTGAAACGGCTGAAAAACATCATGAAACTTAAACTGGAACTGAAGAAAAGTATAACAGATATTGAAAAGATAAATACAAGTTGAATAGTTGAATGTCTTGTCTTCGTTTTAAAGTTTGAATGGTGGCTCTATGTCAACGTATATGGAAGTAATAAGAGTTTAAAATGAGTAAGTTGAAGGAGATTTTGAAGGGTCTTCCCATTGAAATACATGGGAAATTTTTGTTGAAAAAGTTGAATAATTTTAAAAATATAAATGTTATAAATGAGAGAAAAATAGAAGCAGTCATGTCCAAAAGAAGAGGAATCTAACGGTGTTTGAATGGTTTTTCTAAGTTGAACGGTTTTGAAGGAGATAGATGCCAAAAACGCACGGAATATGATATAATAACTAGAAAATTTGCATTTCCTGCGAAAATGCTGTGTGGATGCCGGAACGCTGAAGCTGTCTGCTGAAAATGACTGAAAAAGATGAAAAGCTGCAAGAATTGTATGGCAGTAAAGAAACTGAAAAATTATGCTGAAAACAAGTGAAAAAAACCCCAGAAATTTTTGCTGAAAAGAGGTGAAAAGGCAAAGATTCTGCTTCAAAGGGGTACAGAAGTTCAAATTTGTACTGAAAAGAGGTGAAAGGGTTTCCTCTGAAATGAGCAGAAGATACTGAGATTTGTACTGATAAGAGGTGAAAGGCTGAAAATTCTGCTTAAAATAGGTGAATCAGCAGAATTTCTACTGAAAAGAGGTAAAGAAGTAGAACGTTGCACTGAAAACAGGTGAATCAGCAGAATGTCTGCTAAAAAAGAGATTTCTGTTGAAAACACCTGAAAAAGCTGGAATTTGTGCTGAAAAGGGGTGAAAAACTCACAATTCTGCTGAAACGGGTGAAGAAGAGGTGTTGGGCTGTTGAGAAGAGTTAAATAAGTTGAACTGATATGTTTGGGTACAAATACTATGATTTGGCAATAATACTGCTTTTTAGCACAACTCCTGAGATTCGATTGAAATACTATGATTTAGAAGAAATATTATGACTTTGTACAAATACAATATTTTGGCACAAATACTATGATTTGGCAGAAATACTATTATTTAGTAGAAATACTATGATTTACCAGAAGTACTATGTTTCTGCAAAAATAGTATAATTTTGAAGAAATACTATGCCTTAGTAGTAATACTATAATGTGGCAGAAATACTATGTTTTAGCACAAATACTATGATTTACTATAAATACTATGATTTGGCACATATACTGTATTCAGCAGATATACTATAACAAAATAGAGAGTCTACGACTTAGTAATAATATTAAATGGTTCGAATACTATGATTTGCATCAAATACTATGATTTGGCACAAGTACCATGATTTCGCATACAAATACTATGTTTTGGTTCGAATACTATGATTTGCAAAAATAGTATGATTTGCACAAGTACCATGATTTAGTACAAATACTACTTAATTCAGCAGAAATACTGTGACTTAGTAGTAACACTTTAACATAAAAGATATACTGTGATTTTGCAGACATAGTATGTTTTTGCACAAATACTACGATTTTGCTCAAATACTATGAAATTGCAGTAATACTATGATTTTGAAGGAATACTATGATTTGGTAGAAATACTATGCCTTAGTAGTAATACTATAACATAACAGATATACTGTGATTTTGCATAAGTATGTTTTTGCACAAATACTACAATTGGGCAGAAATACTATGTTTTAGCACAAATACTATGATTTGCTATAAATACTATGATTTGGCACACATACTATATTCAGCAGATATGCTATAACATAACCGAAATTCTACGACTTAGTAGTAATTCTATAACATAATAGAAATTTTAATTGGGCACAAATATTATAATTTGGCAGAAATACCATGATTTGGCAGAAAAATACCATGATTTGACACGAATATGATGATATGGCAGTAATAATACGATTGGGTACAAGTACTATGAATAGCCACAAGTACTATGATTTAGTACAAATACTATGATTTGGCAGAAATACTATGATTTAGCAGAAATACTATGATTTAGCAGAAATACTATGTTTTAACATAACTAATATCTTTTGACAGAAATTTCTGCTAAAAGGTACTATTTCTGCTTTTTAGCAGAAATACTGTAATTTGGCATAAATACTATGATTCGAGATAAATACTATGATTTGGCAGATATACTATTATTTAGTAGAAATACTATGATTTACCAGAAGTACTATGTTTCTGCAAAAATAGTATAATTTTGAAGAAATACTATGCCTTAGTAGTAATACTATAATGTGGCAGAAATACTATGTTTTAGCACAAATACTATGATTTACTATAAATACTATGATTTGGCACATATACTGTATTCAGCAGATATACTATAACAAAATAGAGAGTCTACGACTTAGTAATAATATTAAATGGTTCGAATACTATGATTTGCATCAAATACTATGATTTGGCACAAGTACCATGATTTCGTACAAATACTATGTTTTGGTTCGAATACTATGATTTGCAAAAAATAGTATGATTTGCACAAGTACCATGATTTAGTACAAATACTACGAATTCGCAGAAATACTGTGACTTAGTAGTAACACTTTAACATAAAAGATATACTGTGATTTTGCAGACATAGTATGTTTTTGCACAAATACTACGATTTTGCTCAAATACTATGAAATTGCAGTAATACTATGATTTTGAAGGAATACTATGATTTGGTAGAAATACTATGCCTTAGTAGTAATACTATAACATAACAGATATACTGTGATTTTGCATAAGTATGTTTTTGCACAAATACTACAATTGGGCAGAAATACTATGTTTTAGCACAAATACTATGATTTGCTATAAATACTATGATTTGGCACACATACTATATTCAGCAGATATGCTATAACATAACCGAAATTCTACGACTTAGTAGTAATTCTATAACATAATAGAAATTTTAATTGGGCACAAATATTATAATTTGGCAGAAATACCATGATTTGGCAGAAAAATACCATGATTTTGACACGAATATGATGATATGGCAGTAATAATACGATTGGGTACAAGTACTATGAATAGCCACAAGTACTATGATTTAGTACAAATACTATGATTTGGCAGAAATACTATGATTTAGCAGAAATACTATGATTTAGCAGAAATACTATGTTTTAACATAACTAATATCTTTTGACAGAAATTTCTCTGTTAAAGGTACTATTTCTGCTTTTTAGCAGAAATACTGTAATTTGGCATAAATACTATGATTCGAGATAAATACTATGATTTGGCAGATATACTATAATCAGCACATATACTGTAACATGGCAGAAATTTCTCCACTTATTAGTAATACTATAACATAACAGAAATGTTATGTTTTGGCACAAAACCATGATTTGGCAAAAATACTATGATTTAGCAGAAATACTATGATTGAGCAGAAGTACTAAGATGTAGTAGAAGTACTTTGATTTAACAGAAATACTATTATGGAGGAGTAATACTTTAACATGGGAGAAATATTGATACAGACACACAAACATACACATACACAGAGCGCAAAGTGTACAGGGGCTGTTAAGAGTCTGGGCTTGGTATATCTAGGTCAGCTAAATTGGCTGCACCTGCTGTAATCAGCACTTACACACACAGACACAGAGAGAGCTATGGGTTTCCTTCAGTGTATTTCTCACATTCAGGATTCCCCTCGAACAAATGGCCATAATTTCCTAACCGTAGGAGCTAGAACGGTCATTCTGACACCGTTTTGTTCAGAAGAGATGGGAAATCTGCAGGTCTTCATAATTCAGAGATAAAATATAAATTATTGAAGATATATGACTTGTAATACACTGTAACTGAGTAGAGGCAAAGCAAAACTGCCTTGACCTGCCCTCAAACAACGTTTTGTAACTATAAATCTATATGGAGCATCAAAATCATTCTTTCACCGTAAGAAACAGCAGGCTTTGGTGAACAGTCATGGAAATTTTCAGGTCTCTGTTGAAATCCATCAAAAGATCTGACGAGAGAAAAAAGTGCCTCATTTCCAGAGTTTGAAATCTGAACAGATCTGAGCGAGGGACAAATTTCCTATCCTCAAACAAGTGTAATTCATGGCCAAACGGTAATAGGTGAGGAAGAAATTCTTGAATTGTGAGCATCAGGGATGTCTGAAGATATATTGGCACAAGCCTCATGTCTCAACTTTGTTTCGTTAAGGAGATATGACGATTTGAAAATGCCTCTCATTAGAGAAATCCAGCGCTGATTTTGAAGAAAGTCTCCATTGACTTTCTATGGAGAGTTTTGAGACTTTGTGTTGCTCTGAGGAGATTTGCAAAACATCTGTAAATCCCACAACAATGATAGTGACATCTTCTGAAAGCCAGCAAAAATACCTACGTTTTGATGTATAATTTGTGGGGGTTGAGTGGAAATTGAGCGAATAGCAAGAAGTTGTTCGGACAAGAAGAGAAAATTCAGAAATTTCCACTGTCCACTCTGAGTTAATTGCATAGCAACCATAACAACGCATGTATTTTCTGAAAAATCACAATTTTGCAACTGAAAACTTAAAGAGGTATAAAATTAAAACGGTAGAAGATCTGAAAAGCTGAATCACTCAGGAATAGCCCAATAATCTGAGAACATTTTAAAGTTTGAATGGAGTTTCTAGGTGAAAGTATGACAAAGTAGTTAAGTTTCAAAAACAAGCAAGTTTTAGCAGAATTGTGGAAGTTTTCCATTCATTTCAATGGGACAAATTAAAGGAAAAAGTGTAATATTTTTAAAAAAGTATAACAGTAATAAACACTAAAAGTCATAGCAGTCGTTAGCAGAAAGAGCAGAACAGTTTAGAGTTTGAACGGAGAAAATCGGCTGAAAACTGAAGGAGTAGTTAATCGGCGAAATACGGAGCAACTAGAAGAATAAAGTAGAAAGATAAAGAATAAAGAGAAACAGGAACTCAATAGTGTGGAAGCCCTTTGAGGGCATCCACACAATAATAATAAAGATTAGAAGAACAATACTGTGAATGCTTTTACAAGCATTCACACTAATAACTAGAAAGTGCATTTTCTGAAGAAACTGCAGTGTGAATGCTTGAATCTGAATGTATGCACTGAAATGAATTAATTGCTGAATTTTAAGTTAAAAATGTTGAATGAGCTGGAAAATACAGAGTTTTTAACCTGAAAACAAAAGTGCAAAAATTTTGAAAGCTAATTTTCATACAGAAGAAGTTGGAAAATAGCTGAAAAGTTTTTAAATTAAAATTAGAAAAATCTAAGAAATGAGAAAAGAAAATTTAGAGTCAGAAAACATCTGAATGAATATTAAAAGTTCATATTCTTTGAATCACTGAATGACTAAAGTGTGATCCCTCCACTTGGATCACACACTTTTAAAGGTTTACATCTCTGAGCTTTGAAAGACACGGTGTTGGAAAGAGAACAACGATGGCGACGTTTTGAGGGTAAAATGATGGCTGTAGAGCAAACACTGTGGATACAGCAGCAGTTGAAAGAGAAGTGTTTAAGATGAATCTTGGCACAGTGAGAGACAGAGCTCGTTAGGCAGGCAGGTATGAGCCTGGTTGTTATAGTGACTGCACCCAATGGCTCAGTACACACGCACACAGACATGCACCCACTTTTGCTGCTTAAAATGAACAGAAAAGTCAGGCGAAACAAATCGCTCCCAAATGAAAAGTACAGGTCCTATTGACGAAATTCTTTCACCGTGAGCGGCAGCAATGTCCAGTCTACCTAATTCTCAGTTTTCATGCCTGTGGAGTGTATTATATGGACGTGGTGACAGTGTAAAAACACCATGCTCTTCTGATTTTCAAACGAACCTTCTGAGCCATTTTAACATTGGAGTCTATGGAGGAGTTGGAGGGAGGAGGGTGTGCATTGGTGACATGCATGAAAGAACCATAACACCTAGTACAATAGTAAACACATTGGATGAAAGAGGACAGCGATGGCTACGTTTTGAGGGTAAAATCAGACCTGTAGAGCAAACGCTGCGGACACAGCAGCAGTTTTAAAAATATTTTCAGATTAATTTTTCGCTCCTCTCACTCTGGCAGTTGAGCTGTCTCACTCTAGCCCCAACATTCCGTCCCATACACACCCATTATAAACTCTGAAACGGCTGAAAAATCATCATGAAACTTAAACTGGAACTGAAGAAAAAGTATAATAGATATTGAAAAGATAAATACAAGTTGAATAGTTGAATGTCTTGTCTTCGTTTTAAAGTTTGAATGGTGGCTCTATGTCAACGTATGTTGAAGTAGATACAGTTTGAAAATGAGTAAGTTGAATGAGGATTTGAAGGGTCTCCTCATTGAAATACATGGGAAATTTTTGTTGAAAAAAGTTGAATAAAATTAAAAATATAAATGTTAAAAATGAGAAAAATAGAAGCAGTCATGTCCAAAAGAAGAGGAATCTAATGGTGTTTGAATGGTTTTTCTAAGTTGAACGGTTTTGAAGTAGTAGGAGTACAAAAAACGTACGGAATAGATAATAATAATAAACTAGAAAGTGCATTTTCTGAAGAAACTGCAGTGTGAATGCTTGAATCTGAATGTATGCATTGAAATGATTTAATTGCTGAATTTTAAGTTAAAAATGTTGAATGAGATGAAAAATACAGAAATTTTCACCTGAAAAAGAAAGTGCTGAACTGCTAAAAGCTGACGTCCACACAGAAGTTGGAAAAGAGCTGAAAATGTTTAAAATGTAAATTAGAAAAAGATGGGTAATGACTAAAGAAAATTTAGAGTCAGAAAACATCTGAATGAATGTTAAAAGTTCATATTCTTTGAATCACTGAATGACTAAAGTGTGATCCCTCCACTTGGATCCACACACTTTTAAAGGTTTACATCTCTGAGCTTTGAAAGACACAGTGTTGGAAAGAGAACAACGATGGCGACATTTTGAGGGTAAAATGATGGCTGTAGAGCAAACACTGTGGACACAGCAGCAGTTGAAAGAAGTGTTTAGGATGAATCTTGGCACAGTGAGAGACAGAGCTCGTTAGGCAGGCAGGTGTGAGCCTGGTTGCTATAGTGACTGCACCCAATGGCTCCATACACACGCACACAGACATGCACCTCACTTTTGCTGCTTAAAATGAACAGAAAAGTCAGGTCAAAACAAATCGCTCCCAAATGAAAAGTACAGGTCCTATTGACGAAATTCTTTCACCGTGAGCGGCAGCAATGTCCAGTCTACCTAATTCTCAATTTTCATGCCTGTGGAGTTTATTATATGGACGTGGTGACAGTGTAAAGACACCATGCTCTTCTGATTTTCAAACGAACCTTCTGAGCCATTTTAACATTAGAGTCTATGGAGGAGTTGGAGGGAGGAGGCTGTGCTTTGGTGACATTTATGAAAGAACCATAACACCTAGTACAAAAGTAAACACATTGGATGAAAGAGGACAGCGATGGCTACGTTTTGAGGGTAAAATGATGGCTGTAGAGCAAACGCTGCGGACACAGCAGCAGTTTTAAAAAAGATTTTAAGATTAATTTTTTTGCTCCTCTCACTCTAGCAGTTGAGCTGTCTCACTCTAGCCCCAACATTCCGTCCCATACACACCCATTATAAACTCTGAAACGGCTGAAAAAACATCATGAAACTTAAACTGGAACTGAAGAAAAAGTATAATAGATATTGAAAAGATAAATACAAGTTGGATAGTTGAATGTCTTGTCTTCGTTTTAAAGTTTGAATGGTGGATCTACGTCAACGTATGTGGAAGTAGATACAGTTTAAAGAGGAGTGAGTTGAATGAGAATTTGAAGGGTCTCTCCATTGAAATACATGGGAAATTTTTGTTGAAAAAAGTTGAATAAAATTAAAAATATAAATGTTATGAATGAGGAAAGTAGAAGCAGTCATGTCCTAAAGAAGAGGAATCTAACAGTGTTTGAATGGTTTTTCTAAGTTGAACGGTTTTGAAGGAGATAGATGCACAAAAACGTACGGAATATGATATAATAATAATAATAATAAAGATTACAACAACAATACTGTGAATGCTTTTACAAGCATTCACACTAATAAAATAGAATAAAGATTCGAAGAACAATACTGTGAATGCTCAAGCATTCACACTAAGTAGAAAGTGCATTTTCTGAAGAAACTGCAGTGTGAATGCTTGAATCTGAATGTATGCACTGAAATGAATTAATTGCTGAATTATAAGTTAAAAATGTTGAATGAGCTGGAAAATACAGAGTTTTTAACCTGAAAACAAAAGTGCAGAACTCCTGAAAGCTGATGTTCACACAGAAGAAGTTGGAAAATAGCTGAAAAGTTTTTAAATTAAAATTTGGAAAACCTAAAAAATGAGAAAAGAAAATTTAGAGTCAGAAAACATCTGAATGAATATTAAAAGTTCATATTCTTTGAATAACTGAATGACTAAAATGTGATCCCTCCACTTGGATGCACATAGTTTAAAACATTTGCATCTATGAGCTTTGAAAGACACGCTGTTGGAAAGAGAACAACGATGGCTTCGTTTTGAGGGTAAAATGATGGCTGTAGAGCAAACACTGTGGACACAGCAGCAGTTGAAAGAGAAGTGTTTAAGATGAATCTTGGCACAGTGAGAGACAGAGCTCGTTAGGCAGGCAGCTGTGAGCCTGGTTGCTATAGTGACTGCACCCAATGGCTCCATACACACGCAGACATGCACCTCACTTTTGCTGCTTAAAATGAACAGAAAAGTCAGGCCGAAACAAATCCTTCCCAAATGAAAAGTACAGGTCCTATTGACGAAATTCTTTCACCGTGAGTGGCAGCAATGTCCAGTCTACCTAATTCTCAGTTTTCATGCCTGTGGAGTTTATTATATGGACGTGGTGACAGTGTAAAAACACCATGCTCTTCTGATTTTCAAATGAACCTTCTGAGCCATTTTAACATTAGAGTCTATGGAGGAGTTGGAGGGAGGAGGCTGTGCTTTGGTGACATTTATGAAAGAACCATAACACCTAGTACAATAGTAAACACATTGGATGAAAGAGGACAGCGATGGCTACGTTTTGAGGGTAAAATCATACCTGTAGAGCAAACACCGTGGACACAGCAGCAGTTTTAAAAAATATTTTAAGATTAATTTTTTCTCTCCTCTCACTCTAGCAGTTGAGCTGTCTCACTCTAGCGGCAACATTCCGTCCCATACACACCCATTATAAACTCTGAAACGGGTGAAAAAACATCATGAAACTTAAACTGGAACTGAAGAAAAAGTATAACAGATATTGAAAAGATAAATACAAGTTGAATAATTGAAAGTCTTGTCTTCGTTTTAAAGTTTGAATGGTGGTTCTATGTTAACGTATGTTGAAGTGGATACAGTTTGAAAATGAGTAAGTTGAATGAGGATTTGAAGGGTCTCCCCATTGAAATACATGGGAAATTTTTGTTGAAAAAAGTTGAATAAAATTAAAAATATAAATGTTAAAAATGAGAAAAATAGAAGCAGTCATGTCCAAAAGAAGAGGAATCTAACGGTGTTTGAATGGTTTTTCTAAGTTGAGCGGTTTTGAAGGAGTTAGATGCCAAAAAACGTACGGAATATGATATAATAATAAAGATTAGAAGAACAATACTGTGAATGCTTTTACAAGCATTCACACTAAATAGAATAATAAAGATTAGAAGAACAATACTGTGAATGCTTTTACAAGCATTCACACTAACTAGAAAGTGCATTTTCTGAAGAAACTGCAGTGTGAATGCTTGAATCTGAATGTATGCACTGAAATGAATTAATTGCTGAATTTTAAGTTAAAAATTTTGACTGAGATGAAAAATACAGAAATTTTCACCTGAAAACAAAAGTGCTGAACAGCTAAAAGCTGACAACCACAGAGAAGAAGTTGGAAAATAGCTGAAAATGTTTTAATTGTAAATTAGAAAAACCTAAGAAATGAGAAAAGACAATTTAGAGTCAGAAAACATCTGAATGAATATTAAAAGTTCATAATCTTTGAATCACTGAATGACTAAAATGTGATCCCTCCACTTGGATCCACACAGTTTTAAAGGTTTACATCTCTGAGCTTTGAAAGACACGCTGTTGGAAAGAGAAGAACGATGGCGACGTTTTGAGGGTAAAATGATGGCTGTAGAGCAAACACTGTGGACACAGCAGCAGTTGAAAGAGAAGTGTTTAAGATGAATCTTGGCACAGTGAGAGAGAGCTCGTTAGGCAGGCAGGTGTGAGCCTGGTTGCTATAGTGACTGCACCCAGTGGCTCCATACACACGCACAGAGACATGCACCTCACTTTTGCTGCTTAAAATGAACAGAAAAGTCAGCCCCAAACAAATCGCTCCCAAATGAAAAGTACAGGTTGTATTGACAAAATTCTTTCACCGTGAGCGACAGCAATGTCTAGTCTACTGAATTCTCAGTTTTCATGTCTGTGGAGTTTATTATATGGACATGGTGACAGTGTAAAGACACCATGCCCTTCTGATTTTCAAACGAACTTTCTGAGCCATTTTAACATTGGAGTCTATGGAGGAGTTGGAGGGAGGAGGCTGTGCATTGGTGACATTTATGAAAGAACCATAACACCTAGTACAATAGTAAACACATTGGATGAAAGAGGACAGCGATGGCTACGTTTTGAGGGTAAAATTATACCTGTAGAGCAAACGCTGCGGACACAGCAGCAGTTTTAAAAAGATTTTAAGATTAATTTTTTGCTCCTCTCACTCTAGCAGTTGAGCTGTCTCACTCTAGCCCCAACATTCCGTCCCATACACACCCATTATAAAATCTGAAACGGTGAAAAACATCATGAAATTTAAAGTGGAACTGAAGAAAAAGTATAATAGATATTGAAAAGATAAATACAAGTTGAATGGTTGAATGTCTTGTCTTCGTTTTAAAGTTTGAATGGTGGCTCTACGTCAATGTATGTGGAAGTAGATACAGCTTAAAGAGGAGTAAGTTGAAGAAGAATTTGAAGGGTCTCCCCATTGAAATACATGGGAAATTTTTGTTGAAAAAAGTTGAATAATTTTAAAAATATAAATTTTATAAATGAGAAAAATAGAAGCAGTCATGTCCAAAAGAAGAGGAATCTAACGGTGTTTGAATGGTTTTTCTAAGTTGAACGGTTTTGAAGGAGTTAGATGCCAAAAAAGCGTCACGGAATATGGAATAATAGATAATAAGAAAGATTACAACAACAATACTGTGAATGCTTTTACAAGCATTCACACTAATAATAATAAAGATTAGAAGAACAATACTGTGAATGCTTTTACAAGCATTCACACTAATAATAAAGATTACAACAACAATACTGTGAATGCTTTTACAAGCATTCACACTAATTACCTGCCACATTAACAGAACAAATTAACAGCTGAGAAATGAGCCCAGCCAGAGTTTGTAATTGCAGAGAAATACTCCATTTATTTGGGCATTTCATTTTCGAGCAGGAAGCTCAGAAAACCCCTAACAGGTTAGAACAGTGATGTGTTGAAATTGAAGTCAGAAGTCTAAATTTTCAGCTGGAACGTCCCCTCAAGCCAAATGTCTAAATTTGAAAAAGTGGATTTAAACATCTTGTTAAATTTAAAGATGTGAGTCAGGGGGCTTTAAACCCCTCAGTTACAGCAATATGTCCAACAGACAGGGATTTTTCTGCTTCTGTAACAGACTGTCCTAAATGACAGATTCTGAAGGTAAAATCTTTATCCTTTATCATCACAGGTCTAGGAAATAGAACTCAGAAGAACAAAGAGGCTTTTCTGTGTGCTCATTTTCCAGTTTTGTTTGATATTATACAGCACGCTGATAAAAACCAAAGTTGTGCATCAATGTGCACCTCCAGCCTCTCTCATCAAGCCAGGCAGTGTGAAGCAGGTAATGTTAGACAGGTTCATTGGATGAAAAGGAACGTGAGAGAGAAAAAACAGAAATTACGAAATCAAATTGGGTCAGTTTGAAGTAGCTGTAGCTCCTGATAAGTTTCACTGAATATGTGTGTGTAGGTTTTTGTATTGTTTCTTGATGCATCAGTGAAAAAACATGTAAATACTACAACACTGATTAATTAAATTAACTACAGTTCAAATATATATGTATTATTATTCCTTATCATAGATTAATTTATGTTTATGTGAGCATTTTCTCAAACAAGTAAAAAATAAAGTTTGGTTCCAGAGGAGATCTGTAGAGTTAGACCAGGATCTCTGAGTTTAGGGTTTCACTACAGTTAAATTCAATATCTCCATAAATTGATAAAAGTTACACAGTAAATGTTGGGAAATAACACCAAAACCTATATATTATATTATAAGATACTACGAAACAACAACAACAAACAAAGTAAAACTCCTGTGCCGTGGTGTTTGAATGTGTGTGTGTGTCTTTGTTTTGTTATCATGTGACACAATGGTGACCTACACTGCTTCTGGATTGAGGGTAATAATATTTTCAAATGAACAAAGCAGAGTTGCACCTCACAGTTTATACTGACGATGTTTTTGCACCCAGTTGTGTTTTGTTCCTCTATGAAGCCACATGTGACACAAGCACAGATTTGAACACAGCCAGTGATGCCTCAACATTGTCAAAGTCATGCCTGGATCATCAACTCACAGAGCTCTGGGCACAAATATCCAGTGGGGACCCAACCAACTTGTTTTGATGATCAGACTTCAATCTTCAATAATTAGAAATAGTATGAATG
Source organism: Oreochromis aureus (assembly GCF_013358895.1). NCBI lineage: Eukaryota > Metazoa > Chordata > Actinopteri > Cichliformes > Cichlidae > Oreochromis > Oreochromis aureus. The sequence continues at coordinate 25,513,668 of NC_052944.1, forward strand.
TGTACATACATGAACTCAGAGTACTTCTAAATGGAGAGCACCACATCTTACTGAAAAAATAATAGGTAACATTAAAATATAGCTTCAATAAAAACTTTAAAGCAGTCAACCATAAAGCCACTTACTGGTGCCCACTTACAAACCAGAAAATCTAATGAAGCCCAAACAATCTAAATATTTTACTCTGATTAAAATACAAGAGAAAATGAAGTCAAGGTTAGATTTATTTAAATAAAATAAAATAAAAGATAAAATGCACAGCTTCACTAAAAGTATGACATTAAATGAATCGTGAAGCAGCCAGAGCTTTTTCATGTTTTATACCAAATATTTCATTTTTACGTGATGCAGATCTTTAAACTCAGTAAGTATTTGTTGGTGTAAATACCAGCACTAATGTAACTCTGCTGAATTTAAGTTACTGCTATCAGCTACTAAAAATCACAAACTTTTTTCTCACTGCTGTTGGTATAGGACACAGCCAAAGTTTGATACAAAAGCTCAACAATGAATACAAAATACCAGCTGAACAAAAAGAACATGGATCTGAAACAGGACACGCCTCTGTGTGCTTTATACTAAAATACAGTGCCAAATCTTTATCATATTATTATTCAATATCTTTAAAACTAAAGACTGAGCATGTCTGATATTTGGGCAGCAGAGGAGCAACAGTGGATTCATAAAATGCTTCTTTTTGGCTTTGCTGCTGCAGCTCTCCTCACTGACCTGTAAGACAAACACACAAAGAACACAAATGTCCAAGTTTCAGGATGTTCGCCATTTAATAACTTGAAGAATAACTCATCCTGCACAGAAGCATAATTACCAGGAAAGCTTCCTAATGTGACTTCAGAATAAACTGCTGCATCAGCTGCAGGACTTGATCTTCCTGTGAGTGGAAAGAAGATTTTAAGACCAGATAAACATGTTGAACAACATTCACTGGAAGTGATGGCAGACTTTGTTTACCTGCTTTTTTCTTGGCTTTTTCTTTTTTGGGGCGTTTGACCATCAGACTGTCCTCTAAAAGACAAGTCAGAGCTCAGGATACATTTGATCAGCAGGTATATGACATAAACCCAAAGCACTTGGATGTATATGGACTTAGAGGTGGATTTAAAAAGCTGTGGATCACCCAGTTACCCCTATACAGAAAGTCTGGACTGGCTCTCTGTGTAGAGGGTCCAAGTTTCTGATTCCAGGAGGTTTTCCCCAACAGGTAAAACAGAAACTTAATTAAGTCAGTGGTGAGGAGACTCACCACGCTAAGAGTTACAAGTAGGAACCATTGATGAGATAATATGAGTAACACTTCACAAGGATTCCTTCATTGTTACACAAAAAGTTAAATGAAATATCCTGTATAAGTCTCCAAAAGTTGAATCTGTTCATCTGGACGTAGCGTTTTGTGGGAGAAACATTTCGTCACTCATCCAAGTGACTTCTTCAGTCTCAGCTGACTGCAGGTTTCCCCAAACCTTATAAACAGTACATTTGCATAATGACTGAAACCAGCCCACTGAAGGAACAAGATCAATATCCTGTATAAGTCTAAACTTTATATCCTCATCCTTTATGCTGATTAGCTTTATACTTTATTATATTGGAATAGAATTCTGAATGATTAACTATGAGCAAAATCACATATAGGTATAATTACCACTCTGTGTAACACTAACCATAAGGAGGTGGATGTTACACTAAGTCCTTTATTTCATTCTTAGATGGAGATAAGCCCGAGGATCTGAACCTCGTTTAAAAAGTAAACATTAAAATACATTTAAAGAAATAAAAATTGTTGCCAGTGACACCCCAGGTTATGTGTTTTTAATCGTTTCAGTTTGTGCTTTGTGATCTGTGGTCTGGGGCAGAATCTGTGTGTGACCAGTTTCTGTGTGCACAGACAGCAACATGAACTCTGACCCCTACTCTCTCTGAGAGCAGGAGTGAGGTCCTAAGGAGGTAGTTTAAGATTTTAAAAGACAGAGAGATGTGAGAATCTCTGACTTCACCATGTATGATTAAAATTATGTAATATTGAGTGTATTGTGACTGATAAACACAGAGTGCTAAAGAGAAAAAGTTTATATGTGAATGAGCTAATAATAAATTCCTGAAGAAAGTATATAAATGTACAATAAAGTGCAATTTGTGGATGACAAAATGTAAATATTGTAATGAATTATTGAACTTTATTAACCTCCTAAGACCCAAACTCGTCCATGACATGCATATTTGAATTTCTCTTTGATATTTGGGCATATTGGGGCCCGATGAATGTAAAAACAAAGAATTACCAGATTTTTTTAACCTTATTTTTGTTTTTAAGAAAAATAAGAGCCACATATAAAGATATTCATTTAAAATTTTGATAGAACAGTAGCAGTATCATGTCCTCGTAAGTGGATATCAGGCCCATGTAGGGCAAAACTGAGTATTTTAGTCTAAATAACCCAAAATGTGATGTCCACATATGTGGACGCCAGGTCCTAGGAGGTTAAATGTAGTTTATCTGAATGAAAGATTGCCTCACTGTACTGGGCTGATTGGCTCCACTGAACCAAAGAGACAAAGTTAGACAAAACTCTGAGTGACCCTCGATGTGTTTAAGATTCAACTCTGCTGATGTGTAGTGGTAGTATGTAGCAGCTAAGCTTGGTGAGGGAATAACTAAACTCCATGTTGACCTATAATTACCTGCAACATAATGAAAAGACTCATTTCAGTACAAACACTGAATGAGACTGTTGTGACTGTACCTGCAGCTCCCGTCTTCACCTCAGAGTAAACAGCACTCTGCTCTGGTTTATGATGCTTCCCTGTGAAGATGGTCAGATTAATCCTCATAAGAAAATAACAAAAAGTTTTATAACCATTGATAAAATGTTTCTACATCAGCTTTTTGAAAACTCACTCTTCTTTCCAAGGGTTTTAAGTTCAATAAGAGAGTATGTGACATCTCTGGGGTCATCTGCTCCTGAAATGTGCATATTTAGTTAGAAGATTATAAACCCGTCACACAGAACATGAAATTCTATGTTATTTCAGTGCAATTCAGTTTTATTTTTATGCCAAATGACAACAGTCATCTCAAGGCACTTTATATTGGTTATTTTTTTGTTTGGTTTTGGGGTTTTTTTTGTCTGTCCTGTTTGGTACTTTAGCAATTAAAATCATTGTCTGAAGGTCAAGAAAGATGCCCAACGGATTTATTTTACCAAGTGGATGATCTTGGCTTTGGCATATTGATCCACTTGACCTTTATCATTCTCATTCATTTATTTATTTATATTATTTTATTTTAAGTTATTACAGATGGGACAGACATGACTTGGGGATAAGGAAGGAAGGAAGGAAGGAAGGAAGGAAGGAAGGAAGGAAGGAAGGAAGGAAGGAAGGGAAAGAGGGACAGCAAAGAAATCAACTGGATCACCTGTTGAAAGAAAAAAAAAACAAGCAAAAAGAGAGCAACACAATAAACTCATCACTATTGCAGATAATTGTAAGTATCAGTAAATACTAAATATTGAATGTTATTGTGCACCACGCAAGACCGACAGCGCACAATGTGCTTTGAGGTGGTGGCCAAGAGAGATATAGTTTGTGTCTGTGAACACCTGTGTACACCTGTGTACACCTGTGTGCGTGAGCGCACTTGTATTCAAAAGGTTTCTCCATGTAACGATCTGCTAAAGGGTGTGGGGAGCAATAGTCCCGTCCCCCAGGGCATGAAGTAGGCATGGAGGAGATCCAGGCCCCAGACATCCAGAGGCCTCCAGAGCACGAGAGCCTAAGGAGGACTATCGGAGGGGCAACCGTGCCACCCTCCTGGAAAGAGCTGAGGAGAGCCCCAGACGTGGGGTCACCCAGCAGCCACGGCACAGAAGCCACAGGGGGCTGCAGTGACGTGCCCACGAGCTCCATCATCAGCCAGTCACACCAGAGTGGCCTGAGCCCCGGCCCAGAGACCTGAGGTCCGAGGGCCCCCAACCCCCCGGAAGGGACCCAGCTGAGAGTGTGGTGGGGGCAGACCCAGGACACGCTGGAGAGATCATATCGCTCGGCTGGCCTGGGAACACCTGGGTGTTCCCCCGGACAAGGTGCAGGAGGTGGCTGGGGAGAGGGAGGTCTGGGCTTCTCTGCTTAGGCTGCTGCTGTTGCAACCCAGCCCCAGATAAGTGGAAGAAGATGGATAGAAGGTTTTAAGCCTAATCTTAAAAGTACAGAGAGAGGGTGTCTGTCTTCCGAATCCAAACTGGGAGCTGGTTCCACTGAAGAGGGGCCTGAAAAATGAAGGCTCTACCTCTCATTCTACTTTTAAATACTCTAGGAAAAACAAGTAAACCTGCACTCTGAGAGTAAAGTGCTCTAATGAGGTGTTACTGTACTATAAGCTGAATAAGATAAGATGGGGTCTGATTATTTAAGAGAAGGACGGAGGGTCGATAAACAGAGTCCCTGTCAGTTCTCTCACTGCAGTATTTTGGATAAACTGAAGGCTACAAATAAAAAAAATCAGATACCATTTGCTGATTCTTCCATTTGCTTGACTGATTCATAGAGATCATTAATTCTGTCAAATTCAAAACGAGGACTATAATGTAACACTAATATTACTATTATTGTTTGTGTTTATATGATATAGAACAAAAGGATTTCTGATTCTTCAGTCGAGTCAAAGATACAATCAGGTTTGTAAAATCCTGTTTATTTCTGATTTCATGTGCATGTGTCACTCGGCTGTTTGTCCAACTGGATTTTGATTTTTAAATGAAATTAACTGCTGAGCACAAACTGAACCTAAGAACTGTTTGTGTTAATGAAGACTGAATAAAAAGTCCACATTAATAATGATAATATTATTTAAATGCTTTAAGTGCTGACCAGGATGAAGAGAGTTGTATTCATGAGTTTCATCCTGGTTGACTCCATGATTTGTGGAGGAGCCCGGACTGTGACTCTCAGACTGAATCGACCTAAAACAGGAAATAAACACAATAAACCCAAAAGTAACTGATGTTTGTTTAAAATAATAATAAAAAGTATTTTACCAACCTGGTGAAGCAGGAATCTGTGAAAGAGACAAATGTTATTACACATGTTTGTCATGTATAAATTGTTCCACTGATATTTAGTGTCATGAGATCAGGATACATGTATATGTGTGAATAATTAAAGTGTATGTAGTAAATAAACTCTCTAATACAGCATGAAAAGAAGAGGCTCTTACACTTGGACTGTCTGCAGCGATACAACAAGAGCAGGAGAATAATAATGAGAGAGACTCCACAAACCAGTCCAACAATCAACCACACAGGAGATGAAGAGCTGTCAGCTCCTGACACAGTTACTGTAACAACAAACAATAACAAGAAGTCTGAGAGCACAAACCTCTGCCAAGGCAGCTCACTGTGTGTTTATTTCCTTTTAAGGGAACAGTATCGTAGTTTCTATGTATTGTAGAATTACAGGGATTATTTCACATAACCACCATCTTTATTATTGCATTAATTATCATTTCATCCAAGCATTTATTGAAGTTGCTGGCATTATGTTATAATTTGTATTACAGGGGTTATCATAATCACATATTAACATGTTTATTACAGGTGCAGTTATAACCACTTTAAATCGTTGAGTTAAATCTATAATCTTAAAAGCTTATATGCTGAGTATATTGTTACAGTAAAATAGTAGCTGAGCAAAGGCCTGAATGTATTCAGCTTCTTGTTGCATTTGAGTTTGCCTAGCAACAGGTGACGGAAGGAGGACAAGTCCATGGGGACCTCAAAGGCCTGAGATCATATTTGGAAGAGGATGCCAGAAAGGGGAACTTCTGTCTCTGCATTTATCTCTTAAAATTGATTATTGTCTGTAGAAGAGGCAAATAATGTTCTTGAGATGCAAATTATGAGCTTGTAAACGCAAGAGGGGGCGTTATAATACCCTGATGTTATAAAAGCAATCTGAAGTGTATTTTTGGACGGGGGTTTACAACTGATGTTTTGCAGTTTACATCTCCCCACGCTGCGTGTATTCATTAAAATCAATTGTTTGACCGACCTCTTCTGGACCATCATTGTTTTACTCTCGTCCTCAATTTCGGACCCGTAACAGTATTCAATTGTTTTGTTTGTACAATTAGAAGTTTGTAGTGAATATTATATTGTTTATTATGTAAACAATATAATACAATATTAATATTATATTAATGTTTATTTGACATTACAAAACATAATGTTATGACAGTTCTCACAAAATAGACTCAGGTGGCTTCAAACATTAAAAGAGACAATATGATGTTATTTCTTAGTCATGAAACTCATTTACAAAAATCCATGAAATGTTTTGATCCTGCTCACCTTTAACTGACATCCAGCTCTGTGCTGACTCTCTTCCTGAGTACTGACACTTGTAGAAACCTTCATCAGACTTTGACACTGCAGAGATCTTCAGCTCCCTCGGGATCATTTTGAATAAGTTTGTCATTGTGATAGAAAACACATTGGAAAGTATTTTTGTGTTTTCAAACTGCAGCTCAGACTAACAGAAGCTCCCTCAGTCACAGGATGAACAGGACTCACCAGGATAGGACCATTACCATCATCTGTGAAACAATCACACACAATTGTTTCAGTCACATCAGCTGGTGCACACTTTTAGAAAAAGGTGATCATCATCATCATCATCATCTTTATTTATAAAGGACTTTAAAACAACCACAGCTGATGCAAGGCAGTGTACATTAGAACTAAATAATAAAATTACGTAAGATATAAATAAAAGCCAAATAAAAGAAAAAGGTAAAACAATTAATTAGTTTGTTAATAACTAACTGAATTAAAGGAGAAATCACTGAGGTCAAAAGCCAAAGAACAGAGCACAGGGGTTATATGCTCTCTTTAATGAGCTCGTGTTAACAGTTGTGCAGCAGTATTTTGAACCAGCTGCAGACGTGAGAGCAAAGAATAAATGACCCCCACATAAAGTGAGTTACAGTAGTCCAGATGTGAAGAAATAAAAGCATTGATCACTGTTTCAAATCGCTGCCCAGAAAGAAAAGATTTTGCTTTAAATGATAAAAAACTGGACTTCAGCACTGCTCTAATTTGGCTGTCCAATTTAAAATCCCTCTCCAACTTAAAACCAAAGTCAGTAATAACAAGTTTAAAATAAACTTCCAGGGATCCCAAATGAACAGAGGAGGACTCACAGGGACCACTAAGTCCAAACACTTCTGTTTTCTTTTCATTAAAATGTAAAAGGTTATGATACATAATAACAAGAACAAATTACAGATATGTAATCACTATTAATACTATTTTTACTGTAGTAGTGAAGTGTGGAGCTGTGCACAGTGCAAGTAAAATAAAGAAGGTTTGCTGCTCTGAAGTCCCTGACTGGCTCTGAACTCAAACACAGCATAATTTTTGATACACCTGCACCTTTATACATGATGATCATTACAAATAACACTTTGCCAACAGAGATGTTGACATTTGAGTGTTTTCTTTCAAAAAAAACATAAATAAATAAATGTAAATGTTCATGTGACGTCTAAATCATTCAGATCCAAGAAGTAAATGTATAATAACATACTCTGTACAGTGATGTTGACTGCACTGCTGAACTCTCCTGATCCAGACTCACACCAGTACACTGCAGTATCTGACTTTGATGTGATGATGCTACATGTGGATCCAGTTATTCTCCTACAGTCAGAGAGTCGGCCGTCCTCAGAGAACTTCCTCACTCTCCACTCAGTGAAGTTTCCCTCACAGGTCAGTGAGACAGAGTCAGAGGTGAAGTGTTGCACTCTGTCAGGACTCACTGTGAGAGACGCTGCTGAATGAACATCTGGAAACAACATGCAGTGAAGAGACAAAGCTCACAGATGTTAGGATTCAAAATAACACAGTGAAAAAAACTAGTTCTTGCTAAACCCACCATAACTGCAAATAAATCTATGAATGAGATTTATTAATACAGATTTAAATGTAACTCCTGCAGCTGGAAAGATTTCACTGAAACATCTGGGTCTCTCAGTAATAATCTCACAGCATCATTAGAAGCTACATTAGAAGTTTCTGTAAACCTGCTTTCCTACAGTTTGTCCACAGTGTGCATGTTTGTTGTTGCACAAGCAAATATCTTCATCATCTGTCATGTAATAAGATGTCTGACATTTGTGACCTTATTAAAAACAGTCAGATCATTATCAGACAGTTTAACATCAGGAGATCTTTAATGTTTGTTCTCTTTGCTTCTACAAATCACGACAGCACTTTTACAGGCATCATGTCTGATATCATTCTCCACAGCAAAAGCACAACAACATGAGGACTAAAGACCACGAGATCATCTGTGTACATAATGTGCTTCACATTATTCCTGCCAGATTTACAGACTTTCGAATCATCAACATGGAGATTAAAAAGAGCCGGAGACAAAATTCATCCTTGTTTAACTCGGTGAGAAACAAACAAGGAGGAATTTGAATAACAACAGAAGTGTTTGAGAAAGGATGAGATTCAATTTAATCCACCTTGAGGAAACTTAAATATAATAATTTAATGCATTTTAATTGTAACTGGACATCAGATTTCAATGTCAGTATGTTGCTGCAAGAAAAATAATGGTGACTTAAAGTGATGACACAATTTATTAGAGAGAAACAAACTGACCTGCAGACCAGACAAACTTTGGTTGACTGTGATCAGTGTGATACTCTGGGTCTCCTCTTCCAGCTCTGCACACATATCCTGCTGTGTGTGTCTGTCCATGAATGATGTAGGAGTCCTGTGCAGTCCCACTGCCATCAGGTAGCAGCTCATAACTGGAGGATTTCTCTGATAGATCAGGAACAGCTTTATACCAGTAGAAGCTCCATCCTGCAGACGGATGTTCAACCTGACAGTTCAGAGTTACTGAGGCTCCAGGACTCAGCCATGATGGAGACACAGTGAGGACAGGACGGGGTTTATCTGTTCAACAAAGATTTTCTCTCAGTGAACATGTAGTACAGTCTCTGAACAGTGAGCTCAGTTTATACAAAGAATAATAATCTCAGTCTATATGAACAGAAACACATTTTACAAAGTGTTCAAACAGCTTAAAGCAAATATGACTTACTGTCAGAAACTGTCAGTGTGACTGAATCACTCCACTCTGTTGTTTTATGCTGTGAACTTTTCATTCTGCCCTTACAGCGATAGTTTCCACTGTTGGATGATGAAGCAGATCTAATCCTGTATTCATTTTGATTTGGAGCTTTTATGGTGCTGTTTGTTTCCCACTCATAATCCCACTCAGTGTCTCCTCCATGGATCTCACATCTGACAGTGATCGTCTCTCCTCTGTATATCTCAGACCAGTTTGGATACAGAGTCACAACAGGCCTGTTTGACACTGTTAATGTTCAAGAAAGTACAATAAAAACACATGAAAGACAAAAAATTCAATTTCCATCAGATGTAGTGCTTTGTAGGAAGTTACATTTAAACTCACCAGTTGTGTCAGTCCTGACTGACTCACTGTCCTCTGTGTAGTAAACTGGTTCTCCTCTTCCTCCTCTGCAGCTGTAGAGTCCTCCCTCTGAGACACTGATTTGTTCATTTGTAACAGGTTGAAAAGATTTCCCATCTCTGTACCAGTAGTATTTCCATCCAGATGATGGTGATGATGATGATGATGATGGGGTCAAAGAGCAGTTCAGGGTCACACTGCCCCCTACTGGAACAGCTGTCCTATCAGCTCTCAGTTCAGCCTTTGGTTTTGCTGCAGTTCAGTTTAGAATAAGAAAATAACAGTAAATGACTGAATCAGAACAATTTAAAGAACTTGATGGAAATAATTCAATCATCAAATATTATGAAACTTTAATGGTGAAACTATAGCAAACTTTGCTATATTTTTTATGTGTATTTACAATTAATTACATACATGAATAGTTCATTTACTAGAATTATTTTGTAGCATGACTGAGTTTATTGATCAGTAATGAGAAAGTAACCCAGGTTAACATGATCTGATTGTATTTTGAACATTTGAGAATTGCTCCTAAATGAGTGTGAGCAGTTATAATTAACGCTATTTGTACTTTTGTTTTTGTTCCTTTCTTAAATCTACCAGTGACAGCCAATCAGTGTAACCACAGCGAGCCGGAGAAACCTGAGTGAGGGGAAGAGATTCAACAACAGAGCAAGTTGTGAACAGATTTTTATTTCCAGTCTTTGACAGTGATGGTGTCCAACTTTAGTCCTTGTTGATAAAATCTGTTTGATGGAGTTTGAATGAGGATTTGGTGAGTCACAGTTGGTTTTCTTTGGTGTCAGTTAGCATGCTATGTGCTTGTGTTCTTTACTAAATCTGATGTTGAAGCCTCTGATAGCTAAGATGAGACCTAGTATGGTTGTTTTATATTCTTTTGCTGCGGAAGCTGACATTTCCTGTCGCACAGATGTCTTTAGACCACAATAATAAGCACAGTGAACATTACAGGGAGCAGTTTGGATGTGATTTCCAGCTGAGCTGTTAGGAATGCTGGAATAAGACTCCAGTGTTTGTGTTGCACAACAGGCCAGGTTTATTAGCCGAGTGCAGATCTTGGCAGTGAAATCTGAGACTGTTGAACCTCGATAGTGATCCATGCCTAGGAGATCTGAACTTCCACTGAAATCTTCTGTTCCTAATAATAACAACTTTATTGATCCCTGTGGAGAAACTCTCTGCATTTAACCCATTCCCTCAGTGAAGCAGTGGGCAGCCACTGGGCACGTGGGGAACAGTGTGTAGGGACGGTACCTTGCTCGGGGGTACCTCAGGGTAGCCGTAACCTCAGGGATTTTTTTGATTGGTCTACATGGTACATTTTTTCCACCAACACATTTTGGTTTATTTGGTCATAAGCAGAGAGTGCTTGCTAGCGCTGTCCTTAGACGTTAAACGTGACGAAACTATTGAGGAAAAAACGCAGCGTTTATATTGTTTATCATGACTCTGGTTTTACGTGGCCTATCAACACAATTTAAAAACTGGTATATATCACCTTGTTGCTTTGTCATCTTGAAGTGGTCATGTGATCGGCTTACCACGACTACTTTATTATTCCTCAGTCAAACAGCAGCACTCATGCGATTGTTTTGAACCCTTAGCTCCAGGTGTTGTGCCAAAAAGTGACTGCCGTCCACGGGAGCGCGCAGCTGCTAAACGCTGTAGCACCCAGATTACTTACAGCTACTTCCGTGCAACTGATTTAAGGAGCGGTAAGCTGAACACAGCTTCAACCATCTGTTTGTTGATAAATAGTAATGCGATCGCGCCGCACTTTCTTGTTAGTAACGGTAACGGCGTAACGATAGAAATAGTAATTAGTTAAAAGTAAGGCTGTTAGTAACGCCATTACTTCTAACGCTGTTATTCCCATCACTGCCAGCCACTCTGCAGGTCTAGTGAATGGACTGAGTCAACTCATATTAATCAGAGTTTGAAGAGCAGCTGAAAAAAATCTGTTTAACCCAAAAGGAGCTAACACAGGTTAACTTGTAGTTAACACAGATAAGAGTTCAAACTAACCTGAAGTGGACAGAAAGAGATATTTATTTATATTATTGTTTTAATTTTATTTATTTATTCTATTATGGTTTTTGGATGCATAAATTATTGTAAACTGGAAACTGTATATTTCCATGTCTTCTGTTTCCCACAAACAAGTTCAAAGTTCACCCTGGTCTGTGGTCTGTTATTTTGAGGCTGCTAGTTATAAACTGCTGGTGTGAACAAAGACTCTGGTGCTAGTTATCTATAAATGTCTTTGTAACCCATGGTTATTTTATTTTAATTTTAGTTTTAACTTTCAGTTGAGTGATGAGTTTTCCCATGTACCTTGAATGCACCACAGCGCTGCTCATGATAACTTTTTTCACTGCATCCGTCTGAGCGGAGCAAGGTAAACTTCTCTGTATATTGCACTGTGTTTAATGGGTCAAAGAGCTCCATGAAACGTGGTTTTGAGCAGTGAGTTTGTTTTGTAAATGCACAAAGCTGTTGTGGAACTTTCAATCCTGTAACGTGTTGAGTTACAGAGTTAATGTATTGTGTGAAGAACAGAGATGGGCAGTAACGCGTTACTGTAATCCGATTACTTTTTTTCAAGTAATGAGTAATGTAAGGGATTACATTGCAAAAACGGTAATTAGATTACTGTTACTTTCCCGTAGGAACGCTGCGTTACTCCGTTACTAAAACCGTGAGTTTTTTGCGACAATGTCTCATGATAGTGACATAAGGGAGTGCAACGTTTGTGACAACAGCTGTCTGCAGATCAACAATGGATAATATATCAAGTGCGGAGAGAGTATGAGCGTGCAGCGTTTAAAGCGTGGAAGTACTGACCTTATTTTGAGTTTGATTCCATAAAAAGTGACAAAAACATGAGCGTCCTTTGTGCGTGGGAAGAAAACTTCTTTTTACAGCGAAAAAAACCCCCTTAACTTCCAAGCAAGCACCGAGTGCGCTACGACTGTAATGGGAAACTGACAGAGAAACTCGCGGAGTCTTCAACTGACCGCTGCGGCACACCTGCACCAGGGCAAACCTCCGCCTACCCCAGTCCTGCTTTACAGGTGAAAATAGAGCAACTAGCCTTTGACTTTATTTATTTTCTGCTGTGTTTTACTTGCATCTATTTGAAAGAGTGAGTGTAAACACAAAAAAATATTTTATTTTATGTGCTGGAATGTGCAGAAAATAGGTTTAAATGTTAAACAAATTTCTTCCAGTCAGAGAATGTTGCATATAATTTAATTTTTGCTTGATGCATAAAGTTAAAATATTAAAACTAATAAAACAAGTTTTAAAAAGAGATTTTTCCATTTGATTACATTTTGTATGATGGATTATGCAGAAAAAGTAGAATTGGGCTGAAAGATCTATCGCTTTATCACCTATTCAGGTTGTAAATGTGTTTTTAAAAAGTAACTAAGTAAGTATAAGAATAAGAATAAGAACAACTTTATTTATCCCGAGGGAAATTCTTTTGTCATGTAACTAAGTAACTAAGTAATTAATTACTTTTGAAAATAAGTAATCAGTAAAGTAATGGGATTACTTTTTTGGGGAAGTAATCAGTAATTAGTTACTGATTACTTTTTTCAAGTAACTTGACCAACACTGGTGAAGAATATCCTAGTGACTCTCGAATTATGCAAATTGAATTGTGATTCACAGTCCGGTTTCTAACTTATAAAATCAGTCAGGATATGATGCTTTGTTGGAAATGTGATTGTAGAAGCTGTTCGTGATTTCTTAGCTGTGTTAGCCCTGTGAAAAGTATGCTAGCGTACCCACATGTGCTCCCTGGGCTAATGCGCTTGCATGTGAGGTTTTAGCTAACACACCATGTGAGACACTTTTCATGGTTCATTTGATTTGCACTGAAATGCATTTTTGTCGTTGATATATTGTTATTGGCCAGTAAAAACTGTATAGATGTGTGATATGTAAAGACACTTAGAGGAATTTGATTTTACTTTTTTAAACTTGTACAAATGGGACACGGGGAAAATTAGTCGGTAGAATATGTGCTTTATAGAATAGAATAGAATAGAATAGAATGCCTTTATTGTCATTATACAGCTGTACAATGACATACAGAGCATCTCCTACTCAGTGTAAACACATGTTGGGGGTACAGTTCTGCAGCGCTATATACATATGAACAGTATTAACATAGGGAAGAAGATGTATATATATATATAAAATGTACAATTTACAAACCGTAAACAATATGTAATAAATAGTGTTATGTATGTACAGTTGAGTTATTGCACATGGAATTGGTATAAATAGTGTTTATGTATATACAGTTATTGCACATGGAATTGGTATAAATAGTGGTGGTCCATAGAGGAAGTGGGAAGTGGGGGGCTGTGTTATCGGTGCATGTGTGAGTTCAGGGTGGTTATCGCTTTGGGGAAGAAGCTGTTTTTGAGTCTGTGGGTTTTAGTGTTGATGCACCTGTAGCGCTTCCCTGAGGGAAGCAGGCTGAACATGTTGAAACCAGGGTGGGAGCTGTCCTTGATGATGTTTGCTGCTCTGCTGAGGCAGCGGGAGGAATAAATGTCCATCAGGGAGGGAGAGGGCAGCCGATGATCTTTTGTGCTGTCTTGACCACACTCTGAAGCCTCGCTCTATCTGCCTTGGTGCAGCTGCCGCACCATACCGTGATGCAGTAGGTTAGCAGGCTCTCAATGGACGAGCGGTAGAAGGTCAGCAGCAGGTTGGAGTTCAGCTTGTACTTCCTGAGGACTCTCAGGAAGTGCAGCCGCTGTTGGGCCTTCTTGATGACCGCTGAGATGTTTTCCGTCCAGGAGATGTCAGCAGAGATGAGGACACCAAGGAACCGGAAGGTGTGGACCCTCTCCACACACTCCCCGTTGATGTAGAGGGGGGCCAAGTCAGTGCTGTGTCTCCTGAAGTCAACAATGAGCTCTTTGGTTTTCTTGGTGTTCAGTGCCAGGTTGTTTTCTGAACACCATGCTGCCAACTTCAGGACTTCCTCTCTGTACTCTGCCTCGTCTCCCTTCGAGATGAGTCCGACTACCGTGGTGTCATCAGCAAACTTGATGATGAGAGTGTTGTTGTGGGCCGGACTGCAGTCGTGGGTGTAGAGAGAATACAGGAGGGGGCTCAGCACACAGCCCTGTGGGGAGCCGGTGCTCAGTGTGCGAGTGGAGGAGAGATGAGGGCCGAGTCTCTCTCTATTTTACAATAGAAGTGATTGCTCTGCACATTTGTGTGCAGGCTGGTTGTTTTATGTGGTAGAAATCTGCTGCAAGGACCGAGCGGTGCCATCTAAGGACTGGATGCCACTGGACATGTCTACAAAGGACGCCGTCAATCTGAAGGCCACCTGTTTCCTTGGAGGGTGGTAGGATACAACGATTTGAGCAACGATTTGAGGATTCACGTTTTTACTGAGATCTCAGGACACTTTTTGTTGCTACCTTAGTTTTGGTGGGCGGGGGGTCAGACCTGATACCACTTAACATAAACTGATGCACCAAGAAGGAGGAATACACTGAAATCACTTGTTTCCTTTAAGTCGTTGTCAGTGTCTTATTTTGAGTGGAGGTTTTCTTCTCTAAGTTGAGTTACCACTGCCAGTCTCCTTACGATCCTAACTGAACCCAACAAGAGTAGGTTACAGATATTTATTTTTATCTGACTTTAGACGACAGATTACTGTGGATTTGATTAATTCTGACTACTCAGTTAAAAAGGGCGACATCTACAGTGCTACAAGAAGATGACCCGAGAAGGAAACAAACACTTCCGAGTCTTTGAGTTATGCAGATCCTAACAAGTCAAAAGATTTGTGGAAACTAATTTTTCTACATTTGCCAAAAAAATCTGACATGAATGAGCTCCACATTTATCAGATCATTTCTGTGATAAAATTAAAATCCTTCAGTAGAGTGTGAGTCTTATAACTAATATCATTAATCTGAATTAATAACATACCAGCACAGACCAGCGTCCAATAAAATGAGGCCATATTGTCGTCTGCAGTTCAGAGTTCATTAAGTGAAAAAGATGCAGTGTGTGTTTCTCATGAGAGCAGACTCTTTAACTAAAACCTCTAAGATTCACTTAAAAACAGATAACATGCTAAAAACAACTGAAGTAACTATTCAATATTTTACTGAACAGCACAAAAACAAACAGCTACAAAAACAGCTACTTTTGATGAAACAGATGATGTGGATGAAACATCTGCAACTTACATGATACAGTCAGTGTGATGGTTTCACTCAGGTATGTTAAAACATAGTCCCTTCTGCCCCGGCAGCTGTATCCTCCACTGTCAGACTGAGTAACTGTGATTCTGTATTCATTGGATGTTGGAGGTGTGTTTAACTTGGCTGGTCTCCATTCATACGTCCACTGAGCTCCTTCACCTCCCTGAATCTCACATCTGACAGTGACTGTCTCACCGCTGTATATCTGAGTCCAGGATGGCTGCAGGGTCACAGTGGGCTTACTGGGAACTGTTCACATAAGAAAGATCCAGTTAGGAAACAAAGAAAAACAAAAACTCTGCTGTTTACAACATAAACAGAGTCTATTTCAAACTGTAACACAACATTTTTAGTAAAATGTACGAGTCTTTACTTTGCACAGGTATCATCTTTTGTTCAGATTTCTAAAATTACAGATTATTTTTCATGAGTTGACAGCAGATTAAGAAGACTGGAAGAAATTATCATGTGAGAAACATTTTCTAAAAGTTCTGATGAGGTCATCATGTGAAACTGGTGCAGTTGCTGATTTGGGACATTGGAGTGTGTCACACTTGTAGTTATTGTATAACAAACAGCTTCTTGTGGCTCTCACTGATTTTCCATGAACTGAACCTTAAACCACTGATCCACTAATGGATCTGTTCTACACTGGAGGTTCTTCTAGCTGTAGTATCATTAAAGACATTATAACACTCATGAACACCTTTATTTTTCATTAGTTAAAAAAATTAGAAATGAATTGATGCCATGAACAATAATTACAGGAAAGAATCTAAGTGGAACCTGTAATGTAGCAGAACAGTCTCTAATAAAATGAGGTTATATTGTAGTCAAACCTGAAACGTCGAGGAATTAATGTAAAAATGATAAAAACAAAGGAAGTAACTGATCTGCAGTGATAAACTCCACATGTGCAGCCATGAGGTCAAGATGGGACAGACTGGGATTATTACATTTGGACTGAAATCCTTCATCAAACTAACAAAATATTTTTCAGATGTTTCACTGAGTGATTATTAAATATCTTTATAATGATATTAAAAGATAATTTAAACTACTTTTGATAATAAACAACTAAAGAAATCCACAGTGCTGTTGAAAGACAAAGTGTTTGGTTGAGTTGATGAAACATTGTGCAGTGTAAGTTAAAATGTGTGAAATGTGTCCAACTCACCTGTTACTCTCAATGTGATGATGTCACTCCACTCTGTCCAGGAAGAGCTTCTTCTGCCCCGGCAGCTGTATCCTCCACCATGAGACTCAGTAAGTCTACTGATTGTGTATTCACTGGATGTTTCATGTATGTTTTTCTGGCCTCGTCTCCATTCATACATCCATTGAGCTCTTTCACCTCCCTGAATCTCACATCTGACAGTGACTGTCTCACCGCTGTATATCTGAGTCCAGGATGGCTGCAGGGTCACAGTGGGCTTAGGAGGAGCTGTTCAAAAAAAAAAATAAAATAAATAACATCATCAGACTTATAGAAATATAAAATGATCATTGAAGCTGTCCTGGTTTTATTGCTCGTGTTAGTAGTAATCACATTTTTTCATCCCAGTGACAATTTGACTGAAAATCAACAATAAAGAGTTTAATAAAAACAAACAGATTAAACCTGGTAATTTACTGATATTTAGACTCTACCAGCAGAGTGACTGGAAACAACCAGGTGTGCAAAAAACTAAACTGTGAGACTGAACATCAACACATAAAAACAGAATATCATGTAAACAACTTCAGTTTGTCAGATTTTACATTGTATAAATACTTTTTATAGTCAAATATTCCACTATTTACTTATTTCTACATCTTTACATTTACATATTTCTACATTTATGAACATATAATCCAGAGTTGCCAGTTGGCTGTTATCCTTTGAATAACCTGAGATCTTAGTTTCTAATGAAGCTCAGATCCTTTAATGTGTGGAGACAGATGTAGGAGATTTTCTACCAGTCTGTGGTAACAAGTGCGTCTGTTTTGCTGTTGTCTGCTGGGAGCCACACTTCAGAGACACCAGAGCTCCTCAGACTGAGTCAATCATGCTGCCATAAAGGACACTTTAATAAATCATTCCTATCATTCTCTATAAAGCTGTATAATAACTCTTCATTCTGTGACAGGTGAACGCACCAGTCAGGCATAAAATCCCAAACATATTATTTATTAATGTCATTTGCATTTCTGTCTTACACAATATCAGTTTTACTGTTACTGTTTTTAACAAACTTTATTTTTACTTTTTGTTTTTAATGTAAATGTAAAAATTTACACTGTGCACGGTGGCACGGTGGTTAGCACTGTTGCCGCACAGCAAGAAGGTCCTGAGTTCAATTCCACCATCAGGCCGGGGTCTTTCTGTGTGGAGTTTGCATGTTCTCCCCGTGTTTGCGTGGGTTCTCTCCGGGTACTCCGGCTTCCTCCCACCGTCCAAAGACATGCAGTTTGAGGGGATAGGTTAATTGGATAATCCAAATTGTTACTAGGTGTGAATGTGAGCGTGAATGGTTGTCTGTCCCTGTGTGTTGGCCCTGCGACAGACTGGCGACCTGTCCAGGGTGTACCCCGCCTCTCGCCCTATGACAGCTGGGATAGGCTCCAGCGCCCCCCGCGACCCTGGAAAGGATAAGCGGAAGCGAATGGATGGATGGATGGATGGATGTAAAAATTCCTGCGCTGTCTCATAGTGAGCTTTCCGACGAAGGAAAACAACACACTGGACCAGGTCTAATCCAACATCCCAGATGCTTACAAAGCCACCCCCCTGCTTCATCTCGGACTCTCTGATCATCTCTCTCTGTCCCTGATCCCTGCTTATAAACCTCTAATTCAAAGACAAAAACCATCTGTAAAAACAGTACGAGTGTGGACCGCGGAAGCCACCACGGCCCTACAAGACTGTTTTGATAACAAGAATTGGAGTGTATTTGCAGAAGGATCAGACTTGGAGGGCCACACATCTGCTGTACTCTCATACATCAGCTTCTGTAGTGAGAGTGTAACAACAACAAAGACTGTTAAAGTGTTCCTGAACCAGAAGCCATGGCTCAACAGTGAGGTGAGAGCCCTACTAAGAGCACGTGACAGCGCCTTCAAATCAGGAGACCAACAAGTCTACAAAGAGGCACGTCAGTCTCTGCTTAAAGGCATAAAAGAAGCCAAGTGCAAAATAAACAGTGCATTGAGGAGCACTTTAACACAAACAACTCCAGAAACATGTGGCAGGGGATCAAGACACTCACTGGCTACAAAGACAATCGCACACAAACAAACTCCCCAGACATCACCTTACCTGACACCCTAAACGAGTTCTTCGCCCACTTTGACCAACAAAACAGGGACACCATCACCCAGAGCGGGACGACGCCCCAATCCAGCTGGAGCAGCATCAGGTCAGAGCCACACTGCGCAGAGTCAACGCGAGGAAAGCAGCTGGTCCTGACGGTGTAGCCTGAAGAGTGCTTAAAGCATGTGCAGACCAACTAGCAGAGGTTTTCACCACCATCTTCAACCTCTCACTGCTACAGTCTGTAGTACCATCCTGCTTTAAGTCAGCCACCATCGTTCCAGTGCCCTAAAAGAACACAGTGAGCTGCTTGGATGACTATCGTCCAGTTGCTTTAATACCCATAATTGCCAAATGTTTTGAACAGCTCATCATGTCACACATTAAAGCTGCCGTCCCTGCAGACCTCGATCCATACCAGTTTGCAAACAGGGCAAACAGGTCGACAGAGGACGCCATAATAACAGCTCTTCACACAACCTTCACACATCTGGACATTAGTAACACCTATGTGAGAATGCTGTTTGTGGACTTCAGCTCTGCCTTCAGTACAGTTCAACCCCACAAACCGGTTTAAAAAACTAAGCAACTTAGGACTCAGCAGCTCACTGTGCAGCTGGATACTGGATTTCTTGAGCGATAGACCCCAGAACATCAGAATGGGCGCGCACACCTCCTCCACCCTCATTCTGAATGTAGGTGTCCCACTGTATTTATATTTATTATAGTTGCAACAGTAACACCCCCCCACCCCCCACCCCCACCTCAATGTGCAATATCACTGATCACACTGCACCTCTCAATGCACCTGCTCCTCAGATGGCATGTATGTGTATGTATGTATATGTGTATGTATGTATATATGTACGTATATATGTATGCGCGTGTATGTATGTAAAGGTGTATCCATATGTTTGCAGGTGTATGTATAACTTGTACATATCTTGTTTAAATGTAAATTTGTCTGTGTGTGTGTAAGTACTTACACTATTGTGTCCTTCACACACATGGAGAGATGCCAAACTGCCCTCAATGTTCTTGTAACAGTGACAATAAAGAGCTGTTCTATTCTAGTGTGAGGCCCCATACCAGGCACCGTTGGGACTTTTATGTTATTAATATTTTATTGTCACACTTTGTTGTTTATTGTAGACTTTACTATTTTCACTTTTTGTCATGCTGCTCTAGCACAACAATTTCCTTTGTGGGATCAATAAAGTATCTATCTATCGATAATGACCTGTTGAATATGTGTCCTGTGTTGTAACTCCGCTGTGCTAACAGCTGCATTATTCACTCGCATTAGGAACAACATATAGAAAGAATTTACCGATAAGAACTTCAAGTGGTACGTGTTAAGGTTGAAATTCTTTTCTTTTGATAGTTTGCAGTGGACTGGGTTTAAATCCATCAGGCCTTTCTGTGTACATGTTCCCCCGTGTGTGTATGTGTGGGTCTAAAGCAGGGGTGGGCAATCTCAGTCCACGAGGGCCGGTGTCCCTGCAGGTTTTAGATCTCACCTTGGGTCAACACACCTGAATCACATGATTAGTTTATTACCAGGCCTCTGGAGAACTTCAGGACATGTTGAGGAGCTAATTTAGCCATTTAAATCAGCTGTGTTGGTGCGAGGACACATCTAAAACCTGCAGGGACACCGGCCCTCGTGGACTGAGATTGCCCACCCCTGGTCTAAAGGCTTCCTCCTGCAGTCCAACAACATGCACAAAATTTAACCTGGGATCCTAAACTGACCATAGGTGTGAATAGTATAAAATGTCTACAACTCCGAAGTTTCATTAATTTAAAACAGAAATACAAAATCTTCATGTGGCACCAAAGTGAAAACTAGACTGGCAAAGAAAAAAACTTCTGTAAAAACATTTTATCTGAGTTCAGTTTTATAGAAAATAATCTTTATTCAAAGTAAAGTTAAATTCTTATTTTGCCCAAAATTCATGATATTTAATTTGGCAAATTAAAGATAAAAAAAACAAAACAAAAACACTGCTGCTATGAGTAAACATACCAGCAGTTAGAGAAAGGCTAACGTAGCAGAGCAGTCTCTCCTAAAATGAGGCCAAATTGTAGTGAAATGGAAACTTTGAGGAATTAGAAAAAAGAAAAATGCTAAAACAAAAGAACTGCATCATGACACTGAGCTGCAGTGATGAAAACTCCACATGTGCAACAACTGAGGTGAAGAAACTGGGATCATTACATTTGTTTTTCATTTTTCATCAAACTTATTAAATATGTTTTTTCATGTGTTTCACTGAGTGATTACTGTGTATTTTATGTAAAACTACTTTTGATACTAAAATAAAAACAGAACCTGCAGTTTTATTGAAAGACAAAGTATTTTGTTGTGTTTTTCGATGAAACATTGTGCAATATAAATTAAAAAAGGGCGAAATATGTTCAACTTACATGATACAGTTAATGTGGTGATGTCACTCCACTCTGTCCAGGAGGAGCTTCTTCTACCCCGGCATCTGTATCCTCCACTGTCAGACTCAGTAGCTCTGCTGATTCTGTATTCACTGGATGTTGGACGTATGTTTACTTGGCCTCGTCTCCATTCATACGTCCACTGAGCTCCTTCACCTCCCTGAATCTCACATCTGACAGTGACTGTCTCACCGCTGTATATCACACTGCTGTATATCTGAGTCCAGGATGGCTGCAGGGTCACAGTGGGCTTAGGAGGAGCTGTTCAAATTAAAATATATCATTAGCAGAATTATACAAATATAAAATCATCATTAAAGCTGTCCTGGTTTTGCATCCTGGTGACTCGAAAATCAACCCACAGAAGGTTTGTTTTTAAATAAAAAAAAACAGTTAATTTGATGATATTTAGAATCTACCAGCAGAGTGACTGAAAACAAACATATAAATAGTCCTAAGATGAGGGAAACTGAGTCTTCTGTTCCACAAAGAGAGTTAACTTATGTTTTCTCACTTTGTGTAGACAGTTCTGTGTGTTTTGGTCTTAACATTGTGTTTATAAATGTGGAATAATCACAACATCTATTCTGTGTAGAAAAATTGTTTCTGTGGCTGATTGTGATTTCATGTCGAGCTTGTTTTGGTTGAGTAGATTTTATTTAGTCTTTTCAATTTAAGTCAACATAACGTTAGTTAGATCAACATTATGATATTCAGCTAATACAACATGATTCTTTTGATTTGCATTTAATTATCCAAATGTTATCAGATGTACTTAAAATATCTTGTTAAAATTAAAAGTATCATACATTTTACATTTCACTAACCCAGTTGTGTGGAACAGTCTGTCATTCACGGGGTTTGATTTTGACAGAGAGGAAGGCTGGGTAGCCGTAGTTTTGTTGACCGCTGCACAACATGTTTTGCCTTGTTACATTAGAGCCTGTGACGTTGTAAGAGTAAAAATCGTGAGATGATCACATTACTCTGTAAACTCTCAAAGCACTTTAATAAATAAGCAAACAATTCCACCTCTCGCATTATTGCGTAAAGTTGACAGCGCGTCAGGCAAAGAGGCAAGCTCCATCCCCGGCCTCTAGCGACTGTGGAAGTCGCTACATAAACAAATGGCTTCATTTGTTTTGTGATGTGGTAAAAAAAAAAAAAAAAAAAAAGGTGGGTTTGTTTTAATCCTGAATTCTTTTTTGTTGCTATTGTCTTGAAATTTTCCATCAGAGCAGCAGCTGATGGCAGCATGTGTTCAGCCAACGAGATTCAATGACAACATTTAAAGTTTTGCCTGAGTTTAGCTGGAGGACATTAGCTCACATTCAGTTTTAAAATAGTGGTGAAAACTTTGTTTGCAGCCACAGACATGAAGAAACTGGGACAATTACATTTGCATTTATTTTTTTCATGTAAGAAACATTTTTTTTCTTGTTTGACCCTGAGTGATTACTGAATATTTTTACAATGACATTAAAAGCTGTTGTGCATGACTTTAGATACCAAACTAAAAAAGAAATGCACAGTACAGTTGAAATATTTTGCAATGTTTTTGGAATTAAAATGAGAGAAATGTGTCCAAATTACCTATTACTCTCAATGTGATGGTATCACTCCACTCTGTCCAGGAGGAGTTTCTTCTGCCCCGGCAGCTGTATCCTCCACTGTCAGACTCAGTAACTGTTATGCTGTGTTCATTGGATGTTTCGCGTATGTTTAACTTGGCTGCTCTCCATTCACACGTCCACTGAGCTCCTTCACCTCCCTGAATCTCACATCTGACAGTGACTGTCTCACCGCTGTATATCTGAGTCCAGGATGGCTGCAGGGTCACAGTGGGCTTACTGGGAACTGTTCACATAAGAATGATCCAGTTAGGAAAAGAGAAACATAAAAATTCATAACATTACAGTAAAGTGACCACAAAAAAGCCTGCTGTTGTTAAAGTACAAACATTCATTTGTGAAAATATCCACTTTGGTTGGCTGTATTCTTTGATGCATCTGTGTAGATTGTGACAT
The DNA here is from genome assembly GCF_013358895.1 of Oreochromis aureus. NCBI lineage: Eukaryota > Metazoa > Chordata > Actinopteri > Cichliformes > Cichlidae > Oreochromis > Oreochromis aureus. The sequence continues at coordinate 25,537,241 of NC_052944.1, forward strand.
AACTATAATACTGATTAATATATTCCTGTGCTGGATGTGAATTTAAAATAAAACCCCTCTCCTTGTTCTTTTTGTTTAACAATGTGAAATCTACTACTGCATCAGGGAGCATCCATGGTGGTATTGTAGGCAACGGTACTGTTTGACTTATGTTTATCTTGTCCAGATTAAGGTCAGCTGCTTTCTGTCCCACTGTCCACCCAAAGCTCTTCAATTCCGTTTTCTCTTTTTCCCAGCATGGTTGGAAAACAGTTTTTGTCGGATGATCTTGACCATGTCCTTGTAAACTTGCCCAGCAATTCAATGTCAGTTGCTCTCTTCTTATTTGTAATAGCATTTCCCCCATTTCTACCTGTACTGCTGCTGCAGATGTTGTTTTCAAATACACCTGAGCAAAGTCTTAACGCTTGATATTGGATACTATCCAACTTACGAAGACTTGTTCTGGCAAGCTACTCACCTCTCTATCTGCCTGCACTTTCAACTGGACCACTGCCAATCAGAGAGGTCCCGCCCCTGACTATCTTTGATTAGTTTAGACCACGATAGGGGCATAATGTGTGTCTGCTGTTGACCACACGGAGACTTTCAGAGTTGTGTAGTCTTTTCTTTTTAATTTTTGTTTTAACTCGAACATTTGCACCGGTGCGACGACCTAAGATTTTTAGTCACACCATTGAAAAATTTTAGGCATTTATGCACCAAATTGGTCGCACTCTAGAGCCCTGTAAACAGACACGAGGAAGAAGCACTCAGAGGAAGACAATGAAAGACCATGACAGTCATATATAAATAAATCTGTATCAATGGTATTTTGTCCAGTTTCTTTCACTTGTTACTCTTGAGTATGTGAAGCCTTATTCATTTAGAACAACGTTTAGAGGTTTTTTTTTTTTTTTCAAGAGGACACTGAGGCAGACAGCACACCAGGCCACTATAAATAACTGAAAGTAAGAATTCATAATAAGACTCATTAAAATCTGACTCTGACTGACTGACCTGTGGTTGAGTCTGTTTTCACATTAGAGTTACCTAAATTTACCCAAAACTCATCACGCTGTGCTGTAACAAATTCATGATAAACAAATGAAATAAAATGGCAGAGTAGCTCTATGAAGGTAACAGACTAATGTAAGATCAGATCAGTATTGCATTGACATATTTTACTTTGGTATTTCTTTTAATGTTTTATCCATGTGTGTAGCTTTTGATGAGGATTTTGGGAACTCCAAGAGTTAATACAAAAAAGGACACTAAGGCAGTCAGCACAGTGACATAATCTGCACTACATACACTCCTGCTGCAATCAGCTGTACCTGAGGTTGGTTGCTCTTTGGACTGATATTCCGATTTATCAGCATCTTGTGAATCATAACTGTGATTTGTGAGGATGGACAGATAAACACGCATGAAAAGGAAATCAGTCAGTTTCAAGGCAACAAACTCTAGTAAATATAAAGTTTGTGTAGCAGCTGAGTGAAACATCTGCTCACATGGTTGCACTCTTGATATGATAATTTTAATATTTTAACCAATAAATTCAGTGGAGTGTGAGCTGTATCATAGAAAATATTTTGTCCCTCAGGTTATTCCTGAAATATAGTTTGTGTTAATTTTGTTATATGACGGGTCACATTTATTCAACTGTAAGTAATTGAATCTACAGTATTGGTCAGCATATACACTTCTTCCTGGTCTGCTCATGTCAAAGTCCGCCATCTAGTGGTTAAATAGCAGAAGTGCCAAGTAAGGGCTAGAGCTCCGTGTCTGTGATAGTTCTGCATCTGTTGCTCTTGAGATGGGATAAAGTGTAAGTTTGGGCAGATGATGGATTGTTTCTACATATTAGTGCTCTGTCCTTCTTGTGGGTCTGTGAAGTTTGTTACATTACTACTGTAAGCTAACTGTTAGTGCTTTGTTTTGCCTGTTAGCATAAAACATGTCAGCATGTGGTTCTCCCTACATTACTCGACAGGCTTTGTCCATTTATTGTTAATGTTATGATCTTGCATTGGTCATGTGACATTTGTGCATCTACACTGAGATTAAATGTACCTGCTCTGTTTTGTTGTTACAGTTTTACAGAATGAAAGTGGTACAAATGGTACATCAGTAAAAGCTCTGAAGAACGCCACAGTCTCCACATGGAGCGCTTACTGAAGCCATTTATGTTTAACTGCACAGGCTGAATAGAAGCATTCAGCCTGTGCAGAAGATAACATGTAAACACAGGGAGGATATTATTGAGCACATTATAGGAGATAACAGCTACATATATGAACTGGAAGAAAATAATTTCTTACCTTCAGCATTTCCACAGATGACAGTACTGAGCACTAAAATAATGAATAAAACCTCATCAGACATTATGTAATTGACAAAATCAAAAAGCCTGTTTGTCAAACATGCTCAAACATAATAACTCAAACTGTTGTAACTAGAGATGGACCGATCCGATATTAGGTATTGGTATCACTGACATAAATTACTGGATCGGATATTGGAGGGAAATAAAAAATGTTATCCGATCCATTAAATATCAAAAAAGCACCTCAAAAAACTTGCAACATGGCGTAACTCGGCTCATAACCGTAGCACATCGGAGCAGTATGCCTCACGTGATAGAGCGGCTGTGTGTATTTGTAGCCTCGCTAGCATCTCCGAGGAAGTTATCCCAGAGAGAAGTAAAGCAAGTGTGTAAGTTCATCTCTGAATGTTTGTAAAGCATTCCCGCGTTAAGCTTAACAACCGATATATGGAGCGACTGCCTCTTCTCCCTCTCCTGCTGCTACTTCAATCATGAAACTGATCAATGATCAGCTGATCGGCTTTTCTGTCGCGAGTCCGTCTCTCTTGTTTGTTTATTGCCCATTTCGCACCAGAAAGAGGAAACCAGCGGCTGAACTTATGCTCATCAGCACGTTTAAGCTTGATAAGCTGTTGTTAGAATGTATTTAATATTACTTTCTACACCAGGATCTTTTTCTACGTAGCTGACGGCTGGTAACTGTGCAGGGGCGGATATAGCAAAGTGTAGCCAGGGGGGCCGATAGGGCATCAACAGGGAAAAGGGGGCACAAAGACATACTTTTCTTTCTTATTCTCATTTAAAATGTCTAGCTTTTAATAAATAATTATCCGAATCTTACACCCAAAGTTTTAATCTGATGTAAAATGTATAGAAGTCCATTACTGTATATAGTAACTGTTAAGTCTAATATACCCTAGTAAGCTATAGAACTTTTTCCTTTGGGAAGGTACGATCTGCGCAGTCTGCAATTCTGTTGAAGAAAGATGTTGAATCTATTTAATTATTCTTGAAAAATAATTTATTTCTGTGCATTTGTTTTTTGACACTGCATCAAATTAAAGTTGATTACGTCGATTAAGCATCATGAGGTGGAGGGTGGGGGGTGGTTCCCCTTTTTTCTTTTCTTTTTTTTGCTGGGAGTTTTAGAACCCTATTAGTTAGGTTGCTCAATATTTCTGCTAAGTACTCTTTAAAATACCAGAATAGGGAGGATGGAGTAGGTTTAAGTTTATTAGATTGATCAGTGTTGCTGAACTATGAAATATTTTGGGTGAAGTGTATTTTTTGCATACAGGTATAACAGAATAGCTTCAGTGTTTTGTTTTGTTTTTAACTTGAGTATGAACTTATACAAAAAGCAGCAAGATATTAAAAAAACATTTTTATTGATTAAAAAACACATTATATATATGGGATTCATATCGGTATCGGCAGATATCCAAATTTATGATATCGGTATCGGACATAAAAAAGTGGTATCGTCCCATCTCTATGTGGAACACAGTGTGTAACTATAAGTGACGCAAAAGCAGCAGTGTATCAAACATTTAAGCACTTAAAGAATCACAAGTCTGCTTTGTTCCAGCTCTCAGGTAAACAGGTTAAAGCAGTGACACACTGTAATTCTCACAGATCAGAAACATTTTCATTAATCGCTGCCATTCAAACAATGTCAGACGTGTACTTACAGAAAAAGCCCATCATGCAGAGCAAAGAGTGCCCCATCGTCACATCCAGCCTGCTGCTCTCTGATCCACAGATAATCAAACAGTTTTACTCTGCAGATAAACAAAAGTTGTGTTTAGTATAGAGTTTTTCTCCAGTTTCTTCTTCTGATTGGTCTCTCTGTGCTTCCTTCCCTTACACACACAAACTCAAACAGCTCCTGTAGCTTTGACCGCAGCACTTATGTGACATGTTTATATTTCCTGTCCACTGCAAACATAGAAGTTTGTTTCTTATGTTGTAACTTGTCTCTATAATGTAAAAAAGTATTCTGTTGCTTCATGTCAGGAGGTCACATTTTGGCAGGTTATAATTTTAATGTGTATGTGACTGTCATGGTGCTCCAGTCCTCCTGTGCTCTCTGTCTTTAATCATTCTTGCTCTCTCTCCTTTGTTTGTGTCGATGTGTTTGTGTCTCTGTGTTTGTGTGAGTGTGCTTAACCACACTTTGCGTTTCAGGGGTGTAGTCTCCTCTGTTTCCTTTCCTTGGGTCCTGCACACCTGGAAGTGATGAACTCACCTGTTTGTTCTTATCTGATTCCCTCACTCTGACTTAAGATGAAGGAAGCCCTTCAGTTGATGCCTGATCATTGAACTAGGCACAGTTAGTGAAGCTGGCTCCATCAAGTTGTGTGTTTGCTCTGTTTTGGCACTGTGACCTTTACTCACCTCGTTGTCCTCCTCTGTGCAGAGACCTGGATGTGGATCTGAGTGAGTTACAGAGAGACAGATTCCTGTGGGTTTGTCTGTGTTGGAGTCCTGGGCCTCACTAAATGAAAATCCCTTTGCCTTAAACTTTGTTTCTGACTTTGCTGTAAATAAATCTGTTAACTTTTCTTCAGAGTCCCACATCTTGAGTCCAATCCACACCATAGTGTATGATAATGATGTTTTAGATTATTTGTTTTTCTAATTCAGATATATATGAACATTTACAGCCTCCATGCAGACTGTTAGAGGCAGCTGCTTTTCAGTGTGAGAAATAAACTTCACAATTTCTCTTAATGTTCACATAGATTTGTTTTCTATAGTCCAGCATGTTTCATCAGCACAGTGACTCTACTTTAACCTATTTTAACATGCAAACATAAATCAAGTAGTGATAATTGTTACAATTACTCCAGTATGGGCAGGTCATTTAAACATGTGCCATGCAGACAGAGAGCAAAATGAAATTCCTACTGTGCTCTTTGTCTGTCTTTGTTAACTCTCTGCTGTTTGCTGAAGACTTAAAACAACACATCTGCTAACTGCTGGCAGAAACCACAGGCTGCATTTCCTCGTTTCTATGCAGCCCTGCAAAAAATGAGATTGTTCAATAGATAAAATTAACCTGTGACAGAACAGACAGTGACCAGCAACAACCCTTTAAACACATCTAGTCATTGTGGTCTGTCCAGAACAGTGTTGGTCAAGTTACTTGAAAAAAGTAATCAGTTACTAATTACTGATTACTTCCCCCAAAAAGTAATCCCGTTACTTTACTGATTACTTATTTTCAAAAGTAATTAATTACTTAGTTACTTAGTTACTTAGTTACTTTATAAAAACACGATTTACAACCTGAATAGGTGATAAAGCGATAGATCTTTCAGCCCAATTCTACTTTTTCTGCATAATCCATCATACAAAATGTAATCAAATGGAAACGTCTCTTTTTAAAACTTGTTTTATTAGTTTTAATCTTTTAACTTTATGCATCAAGCAAAAATTAAATTATATGCAACATTCTCTGACTGGAAGAAATTTGTTTAACATTTAAACCTATTTTCTGCACATTCCAGCACATAAAATAAAATATGTTTTTGTGTTTACTCTTTCAAATAGATGCAAGTAAAACACAGCAGAAAATAAATAAAATCAAAGACTAGCGGTCCTGTTGCTCTATTTTCACCTGTAAAGCAGGACTTGGGTAGGCGGAGGTTTACCCTGGTGCAGGTGTGCCGCAGCGGTCAGTGGAAGAATCCGCGAGTTTCTCTGTGAATTTCACATTACGTCGTAGTACACTCGCTGCTTGCTTGGAAGTTTAGGGGTTTTTTCGCTGTAAAAAGAAGTTTTCTTCCCACGCACAACGGACACTAATGTTTTTGTCACTTTTTATGGAATCAAACTCAAAATAAGGTCAGTACTTCCACGCTTTAAACGCTGCATGCTACACTCTGTCCCGCACTCGATATATTATGATCTGCAGACAGCTGTTGTCACGAACGTCGCACTCGCCACGTCACTGTCATGAGACGTTCTCGGAAAAATCACGGTTTTAGTAACGCAGTAACGCAGCGTTCCTACATGAAAGTAACGGTAATCTAATTACCGTTTTTGCAATAGTAATCCCTTACATTACTCGTTACTTGAAAAAAGTAATCAGATTACAGTAACGCGTTACAAGTAACGCGTTACTGCCCATCACTGGTCCAGAAGACCAAAGATGTGATTCTTTATTGTCATGTTTGCATTTTAATCTTAATATTTCTTCTAGAATTAAATATATTACTATGGTTCATGTTGTAAATCTGAATCTAATTTAATTTAACCTGGATAGTTTGGGGGAATTTTGTTATGGTGTTTTAAATGTTTTACATTTCTTCATTTGCAAAGTCTTCAGAGACACAACTTTGATGCACAAACGGGTCAAAAACAATCTGCTTTGGTGCTCGACAGTTCTAAAAGTTATCAAGTCTTTATCTGAGGCTGTTGACTTTGACTGTACACTGTGTATTCTGATTCTGAGGGCAGCAATGCCAAAAAATGGAACTTAAAAACTTAAAAAAAAAAAAAAAGTAGCACAAGAGCCACATGTTGGAGCCAAATTGTTAAATGTTGTCATTGTGTTACTTAAATTTGTGAGTCTTAGTTCAAGCATCATGATCAAAGACATTCCTTTGTTTCTGGCCACCTCTCCAACCTGTTGAACGGTGGGGGAGGCTGTAGTGTTTTATTATAGGGAGATCCTATCTGAAGGTTCTGTTTTCCTGCTTAGTAAACTTCCTGCCTTTATTACCCTTTTGGTAAGCAAGAGGTCACACAGACGCACCCACAAACACACACACACACACACACACACACACACACACACACACACACACACACACACACACACACACAGTGTTTTAACCTTTTGTGACCATAGGGGTTTTTCACAATGGGTGGTGCTTGTGTGTACTGTAACTGTTCTCAGAATAAAAGGCTGCAAGGAAGGCTGTTTTTTTGAAGTTGGCTAGGAGACAGGTGAGGAGCGTTCAGCTCCAAGAGCCTGGTTCCAACCAGCCTCCCTTGCTAGCAAGTAAAACCCGGTTCCGTCATTGTCTTGCTTTCTACATGAGGAATAAGTTTGTAAACCAGCGGGGGCCTGTGGAAGCGCAGACCCAACACCACACAGCCATGGAAAACACACAGAAAAAGAAAAAAACAGCCCAAATATACAGTGTAACAGCAGTACGATGTGAAGGACTGCACAGATGTAAATGAAGGGTGAAATGAGTTATCTGAGTGTGTATATATGTATATATATATATATATATATATATATATGTATGTATATATGTGTATATATGTATGTATATATATATGTGTGTGTATATGTATATATGTATATGGTTTTTTGTGTGTGTTTTTTTCAGATAACTCACTTCATCTCCAAAAGTTGATTCTGTTCATCTGGACGTAGCGTTTTCAGTGGGAGAAACGTTTCGTCACTCATCCAAGTGACTTCTTCAGTCTCAGCTGACTGCAGGTTTCCCCAGTCTTATAAACAGTACATTTGCATAATGACTGAAACTAGCACCAGTGAAGGAACAAAGGGCTGGGAGGTCAGTTCCTTCATCATAATTATGCAAATTCCATCCATCAATTTTGTCTGGTGCAGCAGTCTAAGCAGAGGTGCCCAGAACTCCCTCTCTCTGGCAGTAACTTGTTCACTGCCCCAGAGTGAGCAGCGAATCCTTTTCTGACTGAGCACCATGGCCTCAGAGTTTGAGGTGCTAATTGTCATGTCAGGCACTTCAAACTAAGCTGTAAACCACCCCAGTGTAAGCTGGAGGTCACTGCTCGATGAAGCCACCAAAACCTCAAAAGGAAAAAGCAGAGACTAGTGAACCCGTCACCATATACCTCTTAGCTGTGCCAGGAAATTCTGTTCATGAAAATTGTCAAGAGAATCATTGACAACACCCACCAAGAAAGAGTTTGACTTATTACCAGTAATGCAGACAAAGGCCTGACTCTTTGTACAGGTATCACCCCACACAGGATATCCTGAGGAATGCTGTCAAATGCCTTCTCCAAGTTCACAAATCACACACAGGCCGGTTGGTCAAACTCCCACACACTCCAAAATGTCATTGAGAGGAGGAAGAGTTTCAACCAGTATTCAACAACCAGGAAGAAAACAATATTGTTCCTACAGAATCTGATGTTCAGTTAACAGATGGACTTTCCTCTCCAGTAATCTGGCATAGATCTTCCAGGACAGGCTGTGAACTGTGATCCTCTAAAGTTGGAATACACTCCAGTCTCCCTCCATGAAGAGAAGAACCCTCACCCCAGTTGCCAATCCAAAGGCGTTGTCCCCAACTTCCACACAATACTGCAATAGTGTGTCAGTCATGAAATCCCAACAGCATCCAGATCCTTGAGTCCTGCAGGTGAATGTGTTGAGTCTCATCCATCCATAAGGAGTTATTAACTACCTCACCCCCAGTGATGGATGAGCTATCCCCCCTGTCCTCTGACTCTCCTCCTACTATAGAGGAGATGTCGGTGGGATTGAGGACGTCCTCAAAGTATTCCAACCAAAATATATCCACAGTTGATGTCAGCAAAGTCCCGTCCACACTATATACAGTGTTTATATTTAAAGGCTTAAAACTTTCCTTTTTGATAAAGCTTATAGTTAGGGCTGGATCACATGACCCTGAATCCTCCTTTAGTGTAGGCTACTGCAGGCTTCCCATGATGCACTGGGCGTTTCTTGTCCTCTCACCTTTTTCACTCATTATGTTGTTTACTTTCTCCTCTCTCTCCTCCCACCCAGCTGGTCACAGAACATGGCAGCCCCTCCCTGAACAATTAAATTGATACTTGAACAAATGTTCTGTTTGCGTATCAAAGCAAAGCATGAACTCATTTTTTTATGAAGACAATTCTTTGTGTAGTTTTGACATGTATGCACAGATGCACACTGACTCAGCATCTAATGGTAAACACAATAAAACAAACTGATGATGTGAAATAATAACTGAAAAACTGTAACGATAATGTTTGTGTTGAACACAACATGTTACCAACACTGATTATGTCAGTCTGTCCAGTCAGTTCAGAAAGCAGACCCACATGCAGACCAGGACTCAGAGTACAAGAGGTGAACATTGCAGTTTTTTCTATATCGTCTCTATTTAGTTTGCAAAAATGTTGACTTCAGCCCTCCAGTCAAGCTCAATCAATAACTGAATAAATGAAAAATCTACAAAAGGTAAGCTGCCTGTATAAAATAAACCATTATTAGTCCCAGAGATGGGAAATTTACTTTGTTACAACAGCAAAATAAACAGGGTAGGAATAAATAATACCTAAAAACAACACTACTATGACAAATGAGAATAAACCATTGAATTATGTGAAGAATAATAAGTCAGATGATACTGTGGTGTCCCTACAATATGACTGAATTAACTCTCAACCTCACCAGCGTCACCTCATGTGTCACACACAGAGGTGTAGTGCTGGTAGGACCAACTGAAGCCTTTTTGTTTGTTTGCTTGTTTTTGTTTTTCCAGACAGAATATAAAATATTCACATTTTACTTAATTCAAATTGTGCTGTCACTTAAAAAGTAACATTTCATATTTCATGCAAGAAACATTTAAATATAAAATGAGGACTCAAACTGTCATCATGAGATCTCAAAGCCAGATTTAGTAAAGCACTTATTTGGCATCAAACAGCTCGTGTCCAGGTTCACCAAAGAGCCACAGAGTCAGTTTTGTGACTGAAAGCTGTCGGCCAAATTAGCACAATGATGTGTTTCCACAGGAGAGGAGCTGCATTATTATAAACTGTTCCACCACATAAACCTGAAAACTACCTGTAACAGCTGACCTGTGTGATGTGTAGAAGAACATCAAATTTTATTTAGCATCAAATCCGTGTGTTAATGAAGAACATGTTCCTGTGCCATGTGCATAAATACACATCAATCTTGTTTTTGTGTTTTTTTCCTGTGGGCTTTGTGAGGCTGCAGATATTTACTAAAGTCTGACAGACTAACACAGTCATGTGACGACACTGTGAAGAGCTGAGAGTTGCTTCTTCCTCTGTGCAGAAATCTGACTGAAAACCTTAAAGCAGCTTTAATTCTGCTGGGTTGTAATGGACTAACACTGCACCCACAGCTCTGAGTCATCCACCCGTGATTTTTCCCTCTTATTGTGTGTTTTAAAAGTGAAAGTCATTGACAAGCCACCACAATATCAGGGTCCAGAATATGAAAGTACACTCATCCAGCTCTGAAACACCACAGATCACTGTCAGATCTGCGATGTACAACATTTAAGCATCTGACAAACTGCTACAATTAATGCGAATCAGAAATATTCAGGCTGATGTCTGAATTGTGCAGCATATAATAGTGTAACGACTGTTAAAGATTATTTTGTTGTGATAGGTTGAGTATCTCTGTGCACTGTTGCTGTTTCTTTAAGAGACATGTTTGTTTGTGCTGCAGTAAAAGTCAGTGAGTGTGGTTTATTTTTTAGAGACACAAGTAATAGTCACTCACCTCAGTGTGAATTTCTCTTGTTTTTGGTGAAACCTTGGACTCGTCTCCAAATCTTCCAGCAGAGATCATCCAATCGGATCCTTTTAGGGAATCGGACCTCTAAACTGTCGGTCGTCGTGAGACAGGACCACCAACAGATACCTCTTTCCACATTTATCCTCGCCTGTGTTATCACTCCGCAACAAACTTGTTGAGCTCTGGACAAGTGTCAGGTTCCTGAAAGAGTAAAACAGCGCCTGTCTGCTTGTTGTAATGGAAACTTGGCTTAAAGAACAATGATGCATTCAAGTTGGAATTTTCAGCTGGAACGCCCCATTAAGACAGCTACCAAGTCAATAAGCTCCACCAGCCCTGGCTTAATGGGAGTGGCGGATGAGGAAGGAGGAGGAAGGAGGAGAGCTGAGTGACTTTTATACAAAATGATTGATTACATGGAAATAAGAATAAACTGAGTATTTTGTGTTTTATGATCTTGGATTATGTTCCTTTGGACTCCCTTGGAAGCTAATTATGGCACAGGAGGGAATCAAACTGAAGAAGAAAAGTAGGGTCAAAAGAGCCAAACTACAGAGGGGGGTAGGTCTGAGAGCAGGAGTGGGAGTGTTGGTGTTCATGAAATAGTGTCTAAATTTGAAGAAGTCGGTGGATTTAAATTTCTTGTTACATTTTATGATGTGAGTGAAGAGGCTCAAGATGTACAAACAGCATAAAGATGAGAAATGTGTTGAATATGAAAATGTTACTGAATGGGAATATTGTTGTTTCCTGTAAGTCTGAGGTGCAGAGAGTAAAGGCACTGAAAGTGATTTGTTCCCAGTCAGGGTAAAAACTCTGACTGATATGAGCCCTGAGAGTCTGAAAGTGCTGTGTTTAAAGATGTAGAAGCAGCTGAGGTCAAGATTGTAGGTTTGAAGAGTCGGGCACTGCTGTATTGTTAACATTCAGAGATGATGCAGTTACAGTGAGCCTGGGGTACATGAGCTATCATATTAGGCAAATACCAGCAGCCTCCATTGTGATGCAGTGTTTTGGTCCTGTAGCAGCAGTGTGCAGTATTTTCTTAAACAAGTAAAAAACAAAAATATAAATCTGTAAGTTTGGTCAGCAGCTGTGGTTCCAGAGATCTTTGGGGTTAGACCAGGATCCCTGAGTGTAGTTTCACTACAGTTAAATACAATATTGCTATAAATTCACAAAGTTACACAGTAAATGGTGGGAAATAACACCAACAACTATATAGTGTATTATGAAGTACTACAAAACAACAACAAAATAAAACTCCTGTGCTGTGGTGTTTCATTGGCTACTTTTTAAAAAAAGGGATATCAAGTATTACTCAAACAGTGTCTTCAGCATCTGTAGAGCACTACACCCCAGATCGTTCAATGACGCCAGTAAACTGAGGACTTACAATCAAACTCATCATCTCTATCCACAAACATAACTGTACACAGTCTTCTGGGTCGTAACACTTCTCACATGTTAAACTGCTTGGAAAGTTGTTTTTTTTTTTTTTTTGTAAATCTTCTTCCATTTGGAAGCGTTTTGACTCGTCTCGACTTAATCTAATAATTTATTGACCACAATCCTGCCAAAGCAGACCAGCTGATTCATTATAGCTTTATAGCATATTAAGCTGTTGAATGATCAGCTCATAACAAAAGATATGTCATGGTCCTGAGTCTTACGACTCAGTGTTTTGTGTTTCTTTATAATATTCTGTGTTCTTGTTTATTCTGTGGTTTTGGTTATCTTGGGTTTTTTGTACTCTCCTGTGTGTGGATAAATGAGTCTGAATCTGCTGCACAGCTGCGTTCCTGAGATGACTGATGTAATGTAGTAAGAGACCAGCAGGTGGCAGCAGTGTGCTGGCTGGCACTGTCTCCTCACAGCAAGAAGGTCCTGATGGGTTTTCCACACGTCTGCGTGGCCCCTCTCCGGGTACTACACCTCCCTCCCACAGTCCAGAGACCTGCATGTTAGATTAACTGGTAATTCTAAAGTGGTCGTAGGTGTGAATGTGAGCCTGAATGTTTATGTCTCTGTGAGTTAGTCATGTGAGCAATGGTGAACTGTCCATGTCTGCTTCTGGATTGAGGAGTAATAATATTTTAAAAACAAACAGACAAAGAAAGCAGAGCTACACCTCACAGTTTTTATTGATAATGTTTTTGCACCCAGTTGTGTTTTGTTCCTCTAGGAAGCCACATGCGGGACAAGCACAGCTCAATATCCTCAAAAGTCATGGCTGGACCTGAACACACAGAGCTCTGGGCACAAATGTGTAGTGGGACCTAACCAACTTGTTTTGATGATCCGACTTTTCTTTCTTTCTTCAATAATTAGAAATAGTAATAATGTCTACATACATGAAGTCAGAGTACTTCTAAATGTAGAGCACTAGATCTTACTGAAAAAAGGAAAGGTAGTATCACAATACAGCTTCAACAAAAACTTTAAAACAGCCATTAAAAACTTAGTTTTTAATAAAGGTTTTACAGATTTTTTTAGGACAAAAAAGGAAAACAAACAACAACAACAACAACAAAACAAGCAGTCGACTGAAAATCACAGCTTTTCCCCACCAAGCAATTCTGGCAGTGAGAACATGACATTACATTCATGGATTGACAACACATGTACAGATGTATGAGCAGCCTAGGAGAGGCATACAGAAATGTATGTAGTTGTGAGGAGGCACAAACAGGGAAAAAAGGGAGGGTGGGCATACTAATTTTGGATAGATTTCAGCCACTTGTCCCATCTTGTCGTATAAGTATAGCTTTACCTTAACAAAAAGGTAAGTTTTTCCATTTTATGAATCTCCTCAACAACGCTTAACCAGTTGTCCAGAACAGGGGGGGTCAGTACAAAGCCCCTTACTAGTAATTTCCAACCTTATACGGTCTGTGATTCGTCCATTTATCTTGACTCTTACTGTAGGCATTGAATATAATGTCTTAATACTGTTAATGGAGTTTTCAGCAAAACCAAATCTTTCTAGGACGAAAAACATATACGTCCAGCTAACACAATCAAAGGCCTTTTTGGCATCCAAACTAATTAATACTGCTTTATGATTATTTTCTGTTATATTATTGATTATATGAAGAGAGCATCTTATGTTGTCTTAGGTTTGCCAGGCCCCAACAAACCCAGTTTGATCTTCACCTATCAAATCTGGGGTAAACGAGGACTGATATCAGCCTGTATGAGCTGCACAGCATTTTGTTTTTGCCGTCTTTAGGTATAATTGTTATGGTTGCCTCAGACCATGATGGGGGTGCACAGATCAAGGGTCCAGGTTATTTAGAATTTTAAAAGTGAGCAGAAGGATTTTGAAATCAATGCGATACATACATGATGTGCATGATGTAGATCTTAAAACTCAACAAAGAATACAAAATATCAGCTGAATATAAAGAGCATGAATTTGAAACAAGACACACCTCTGTGTGCTTTATGCTGAAAGACAGTACCAAGTCTATACCAAATTATTATTTAATATCATCTTCATAAACACTAAAAAGTGAGTGTGTCTGATATTTGGGCAGCAGAGCAGCAACAGTGGATTCATAAAAAGCTTCTTCTTGGCTTTGCTGCTGCAGCTCTCCTCACTGACCTGTAAGACAAACACACAAAGAACAGAAATGTCCAAGTTTCAGGATGTTCGCCATTTAATAACTTGAAGACTAAAGTAAGCAGAATTACCAAGAAAGCTTCCTAATGTGATTTTAGAATAAACTGCTGCAGATTTTAAAACCACATAAACATGTTGAACAACATTCACTGGAGGTGATGGCAGACTTTGTTTACCTGCTTTCTTCTTGGCTTTTTCTTTTTTGGGGTGTTTGACCTCAGCATACATCAGACTGTCCTCTAAAAGAGAAGTCAGAGCTCAGGATACATTTGATCAGCAGATATATGACAGAAAGCTGTTTATGACAGGATGCGTGTGGACTTAGAGGTATATTTAAACTCTTACAAGCTGTGGATCGCCCAGTAACCCAAAGGTAACCTGAGGGTCCAAGTTTCTGATTCTAAGAGGTAATGCAGAAACTGGATTAAGGCGGTGGTGAGAAAACTCACAGCTCTAACTGCCTACAGCTGGATTTCTATCCTGCTTTCTCTGATAAAACACTGCCTGAGTGGTCAAGTAGGATTCATCAGACGCTATTCATCTGACATTAACACCATTAATGGTGTTAATGCTATGCTCCCCTCAATGATCCTTGCTCTTGGCGATTTGAGTAGGTTACAACTTTAGTGGCCAAAAAAAGAAATAAAAAAACTTCTAAACCTAAAGAGCAGCCTGCAAGAACCATTGATGAGATGTAATATTGAGTCCTTTACTGTTATACAAAAGAGTTACAAAAAGAGTACAGAGGATATTATTATATACGTAATTTAGCAGGGGCAAAGCAAAATCTTAATCAAATAGTAATAATCATTTAATTCAATCACCTGAATTTTATCCTAATCTGAATAATCTACCCTGTGCTAATGCTGATTTCAGCTACAGTCATGAGCTGAAAGAAAGGAAGGAGGGGGGAAGAAGAGGAGGTACGCCCTGGTCAGCGTTACACTCCTCTGAGGCCTCATTCAATATATTGATTTGATTTATCCTTGATTATGTTTGATTAAAATTAGAACTCATCATTTTTTGCAAATATTCTGACCTGCTGTTGTTTTTGAATCACTCATTAAATCTGTTCACCTTCACCAGTGTGTCTGTGTTTGAGTGCTTTGAATGACAACAAGACAGCAACACAGTATCATGTTAAACAAATACACCTGACTTAATGACTAACCCACCAAAACCCTAAATGACTGCAGATTAACTCTGCTGATGTGTAGCAGCTAAGCTTGGTAAGTGAATAATTAAACTCCATGTTGACCTATAATTAGCTGCAACATAATGAAATGACACATTTCAGTACAAACACTGAATGAGACTGTTGTGACTGTACCTGCAGCTCCCGTCTTCACCTCAGAGTAAACAGCACTCTGCTCTGGTTTATGATGCTTCCCTGTGAAGATCATCAGATTATTCAACATAAGAAAATAATTAACTGTTAATTTTTTAATCTTTATTTACTGTATTTTTACATTATATTTACATTTATTATTTTTAAACTGCACAAGTTTTATGTACTTACGCTTCTTTTCAAAGGTTTTAAGTTCAATAAGAGCGTATGTGACAGCTTGATGTTCATCTGATCCTGAAATGTTCATGTTTTAGTTACAGGATTGTAAACATGTCACATGGAATGAAATTCAACAATTAAATTAAATCAAAAACAAGTTTCATCTCTAACTGCTCTGTGCTTTTCAACACATATACTGCACCATTTCTGTTGTCTTCTACTTGTGTGACTGAGTCATAGAGTTTAATAAAACAAACAAAGCTAAAACAAAATGAACCTGGGTCACATTATAAATTTTAATAAAAACCTACAATTTTCAATAATTCTGCTTAAGTTCTTTCAGTTGAGTTAAAGATACAATCAGGCTGTAAAATCCTGTTTATTTCTCATTTTATGTTCATGTGTCAGTTTGCTCTTTGGATGTTTGTCCAACTGGATTTTGACAAACGTTCTTTGAAAAACTGCTGAGCACACTGAACCTAAGAAATGTTACGGTCAATAAAGGTTTAATAAAAGTCAATATTAATAATGATAATAAAGATCAGTTTAAATACTGACCATGTTGAAGAGAGTCGTAGTTATGAGTTTCATCCTGGTTGACTTCATGATTTGTGGAGGAGCCCGGACTGTGACTCTCAGACTGGATCGACCTAAAACATGAAATAAACACAATAAACTCAAAAGTAACTGATGTTTGTTTAAAATAATAATAAAAAGTATTTTACCAACCTGGTGAAGCAGGAATCTGTGAAAGAGACAAATGTTATTACACATGTTTGTCATGTATAAATAGTTCCACTGATATTTTGTGTCATGAGATCAGAATACATGTATATGTGTGAATAATTAAAGTGTATGTAGTAAATAAACTCTCTAATACAGCATGAAAAGAAGAGGCTCTTACACTTGGACTGTCTGCAGCGATACAACAAGAGCAGGAGAATAATAATGAGAGAGACTCCACAAACCAGTCCAACCATCAACCACACAGGAGATGAAGAGCTGTCAGCTCCTGACACAGTTACTGTAACAACAAACAATAATTAATTATTAATAAAGTATAAAAGAAGCATTCTGAGAGCACAAACCTCTGTCAAGGCAGCTCACTCTGTGATTATTTACTTTTAAGGGAAGAGTATTGCAGTATCTATGTGTTCAGTTGTTTTATTTGTACAATGAGAAGTTTGTAGTGAATATTATATTGTTTATTATGTAAACAACATAATATTAAATTAATGTTATATTTGACATTACAAAACATAATGTTATGACAGTTCTCCCAAAATAGACCCAGGTGGCTTCAAACCTTAAAAGAGATAATATGATGTTATGTGTCAGTCATGAAACTCATTTACAAAAATGCATCACATCTTTTGATCCTGCTCACCTTTAACTGACATCCAGCTCTGTGCTGACTCTCTTCCTGAGTACTGACACTTGTAGAAACCTTCATCAGACGTTGACACTGCAGAGATCTTCAGCTCCCCTCGGGGATCATTTTGAATAAGTTTGTCATTGTGATAGAAAAACACATTGGAAAGTATTTTTTGTGTTCTCAAACTGCAGCTCAGACTAACAGAAGCTCCCTCAGTCACAGGATGAACAGGACTCACCAGGATAGGACCATTACCATCATCTGTGAAACAATCACACACAATTGTTTCAGTCACATCAGCTGGTGCACACTTTTAGAAAAAGCTGTGAGTCGTGTCTCATGATCTACACAGAGATCTGACCTCAGGGAGATTTTCCCTTGAGTTTTTATTTTTAAAAACCTTGTTACCAACTGAGAAAATTCAGGAAGATTTTTATATGTGTTGTAAAAACCCCAGATAGCGGTAACGCATCTTCGGGTGCTTCAAAAATAGCAGATTGTGTGCATCAGCAATTAAGAGTTAGGGAGCATGCACCAATATTTGTTCTGGGAGATTTTAACCACTGTAATTTGGATTTCATCAATATGTCAGTAATGACAGACGAATGAAAAAGATACAGGACAAACATTAGCGTAATATAAGACATGCATATGTTGACCACCTCTCTGTAATTTGGATCCTAACACTGTCCAGCTCATCTACAGTTAAAATCCACACTGACAAAGTAAAAATCCAAATCAAAGACAGTCAGGATATGGAGGAGTTGCTGCTTTCATATCCACAGACTGTGACCTTCATCAACTTAACAATAGTAATGAGATGGCAGAGGAGATTACAGGATACATTGATGTTTGTGTTGATTCTACAGAACCAATAATGATTATTAAACTATTTCCAAACAGTAAACAATATGTCACTGCTGAATTAAAACAATAGATTACATCAAAACAATCAGCTTTCCATAATGATGACTTAATGGAGCTGAGATCAGTTTTACAAGAAGTCAAAAGAAAATTTAAGGAAGTGTGAGTGTACAAATAACTATGTGATTACATTTTCTGATGATACAGCAGTTTTTAGTCTGTTAACCAAAGATTCAGATGTTGCCGTTTACAAAATTGAGATTGAAGGGATTGTTCAGTGTTGTTAGAAGCACAACTTCATGTTAAATATAAAGAAAACTAATCATCTTCATATTGGAGATCTCAGCCTAGTTTAAATTACTGGAGAGAATTTCAAACAAGTAACAACATTTCAGTGTTTAAATGTTCAGTTACAGTGGGTTCATCATGTGGATCATTTGTGTAGTCAGTGCTTGAATTTTTTTTAGAAGGCTGAGGGTCCATTTAGTGGATAAATGCATGTTACTATTTTATATGGAGACTGTTGAATAGAATAGAATAGAATAGAATAGAATAGAATAGACCTTTATTATCCCATGGATGAAAAGTTTAGGTGTTACACAGCTCTTATAGCAAGGGCAATATATAGTATAAAAGGAAGACACAAACTGGTCCAATACACATAAGCAACTGAAGTTTGTATATACAGGTAACTATGTGCAGAAATATGTATAGAAAAATTATACAGAGATATGGTATCACTACATAGTTTGGCAAACTTTCTGTCAATCTCAGATCCCAAATTCAAAATCTGATTAAGAGTTTGGATGCTCCCTTCATCTTCCCTGCAGGAGTCGAATTATTAAAAGTGACATTATTTAATGGTTATGGGTGAAATTGTGAATGAGTGTTTGTATTTTTGTTTTATTTTGCATGACACATTTCCCTAAATTTTACTAATTGATATTAAACTGTAGATAACAAAAGTTGATCTAATTTAATGACAGAGATGTTGTGCTTTGTTTTATTTATTTTATTATGTTTTATTCTGACAGAGAAAATATAAAGTACTAAATTGAAATGAGACCAACAACCAAGAATATTTTTATGTTTTGGTGCATAAAATTGTCTGAAATTCTCATTTTTGTTTGTTTTGCCACATAGAATTACTTCACATACAGCAAAGCTGGGACAAATGTTCATGTGACGTCTAAATCATTCAGATCCAAGAAGAAAATGTATAATAACATACTCTGTACAGTGATGTTGACTGCACTGCTGAACTCTCCTGATCCAGACTCACACCAGTACACTCCAGTATCTGACTTTGATGTGTTGATGTTACATGTGGATCCAGTCATTCTCCTACAGTCAGAGTACAGTCGGCCGTCCTCAGAGAACTTCCTCACTCTCCACTCAGTGAAGTTTCCCTCACAGGTCAGTGAGACAGAGTCAGAGGTGAAGTGTTGCACTCTGTCAGGACTCACTGTGAGAGACGCTGCTGAATGAACATCTGGAAACAACATGCAGTGAAGAGACAAAGCTCACAGATGTTAGGATTCAAAATATTACAGTGAAAATATTTGTTTGTTTGAAGCTTTTGTTATGAAGATGAGAACAACCGAACACCACCAAAAGCTTTGGAGGCACCAGTGAAACATATAAACTGATGAGTTATTTCCTCAATATTTGTTTACAGTTTCCTTCAATATAAACACAAATCAGTGCCATGTTTAGATTTAAAGCCAAGCTGGTTATCAGTGGAGTTAATAAACATGTTTAATCTGTCAGCAGAATTCTTTCTAAAACTTTTCATGTTGTACTGGCTGAGGTTAAAGACATATAATTAAATGGTAAATGGTAAATGGCCTGTATTTGTATAGCGCTTTACACATTCAGTCATCCACCCATTCACACACTGGTGATGGCAAGCTACATTGTAGCCACAGCCACCCTGGGGCGCACTCTAATTATCAGGACTTTACCAGCTTTAACCCTGATCAGCACTAATAGAACAAACAACACTGAGTCTGACAACAAGCCCTGAATCACACAGACAGTCAAATCAATGGAAAACAAAGGAGCCGAATACTGACATGTTTAAGATGATCTAACCCACATGCTTTATCTGCTGGCAGCTCATGTAGAGCTTGGTACATGTCATGTGACATCATGAGCTTTGAGTCATCACTCTCAGCATTATCCACCTGATACAGATCACTCTGAACACACTTCAGTCATTTGCTGTAATGTTTCTGTCATAATTCTGTGATATTGTCTGTTTCACAGATTCCTTCTACAGTGAGATATTTTGCAGCAGCAGGACCAAAACTAAAAACCTTTGAAGTATATTTGAAATGAACAATAACAGCAGCTGTTATTTGTGACGTCTTCTTCTAGCGTCCATCTGTAGTCAGTGTTTTTCTTGTATTTGTCAGAGCTGTTAACCTGCCTGCTGACATCTTTGTTTCTTTATTAACTATATTTGACTTTTTTATCTGAACACCTACCTGAGCACTAAACAAAGAGTCTTAACTGTGTAAATCCTGTCTGTGCACTAAGTAACAATAATCAGTACAAACAGTAACATGAGTTTAAGTATCAAAGTAAAAGTATTCAAAGAGAAAACATTTAAAATCTCATATTTGTCTTTTGTTTTTCATGTTATCACATTAAATAAAAACTGAGAAATAAGAAAAGGAAACAAGGAAATTCAGTTTGGTTTGATCACAGAGAGAAAGGAAAATATTCACTTCAGTTTTTCTTTTGGGGAGTTTTAATATAAACAGAGATAAAGGGTTGTCATGGAGATGAGATTTTAATGGTCTAAATGTTGGTGAATAAAAATGATGACCTAACATGAGCTCATTGAAAGGACAGAGGGAAACAAACTGACCTGCAGACCAGACAAACTTTGGTTGACTGTGATCAGTGTGATACTCTGGGTCTCCTCTTCCAGCTCTGCACACATATCCTGCTGTGTGTGTCTGTCCATGAATGATGTAGGAGTCCTGTGCAGTCCCACTGCCATCAGGTAGCAGCTCATAACTGGAGGATTTCTCTGATAGATCAGGAACAGCTTTATACCAGTAGAAGCTCCATCCTGCAGACGGATGTTCAACCTGACAGTTCAGAGTTACTGAGGCTCCAGGACTCAGCCAGCCATGATGGAGACACAGTGAGGACAGGACGGGGTTTATCTGTTCAACAAAGATTTTCTCTCAGTGAACATGTAGTACAGTCTCTGAACAGTGAGCTCAGTTTATACAAAGAATAATAATCTCAGTCTATATGAACAGAAACACATTTTACAAAGTGTTCAAACAGCTTAAAGGAAATATGACTTACTGTCAGAAACTGTCAGTGTGACTGAATCACTCCACTCTGTTGTTTTATGCCGTGAACTTTTCATTCTGCCCTTACAGCGATAGTTTCCACTGTTGGATGATGAAGCAGATCTAATCCTGTATTCATTTTGATTTGGAGGTTTTATGGTGCTGTTTGTTTCCCACTCATAATCCCACTCAGTGTCTCCTCCATGGATCTCACATCTGACAGTGATCATCTCTCCTCTGTATATCTCAGACCAGTTTGGATACAGAGTCACAACAGGCCTGTTTGACACTGTTAATGTTCAAGAAAGTACAATAAAAACACATGAAAGACAAAAGGTTCAGTTACCATCAGATGTAGTGATTTGTGGGACGTTAAACTTACCAATCCTGACTGTCTCACTGTCCTCTGTGTAGTAAACTGGTTCTCCTCTTCCTCCTCTGCAGCTGTAGAGTCCTCCCTCTGAGACACTTATTAGTCCATTTGTCAAAGCTTCATAAGATTTCCCATCTCTGTACCAGTAGTATTTCCATCCAGATGATGAAGATGATGGGGTCAAAGAGCAGTTCAGTGTCACACTGCCCCCTACTGGAACAGTTGTCCTATCAGCTCTCAGTTCAGCCTTTGGTTTATCTGCAGTTCAGTTTAGAACAAGAACATAAAAGTAAATGACTGAATCAGAACAATTTAAAGAACTGGATGGAAATATGTAAATTATCAAATATCACAAAACCTTAATGGTGAAGCATTAAAAAATGAGTCAGACAAAAACTCTAAAATACTCTTTTGATCAGCACAGTGATTTTGTTTTATATTGGCTTTTCAGAATTTACAGTTAATTACATAAATGCACAGTTCAAATAATTAATTTGAAGTATGACTGAGTTTTTTTGATCCATAATGAAAAAGCAACCCAGGTTAATATCATCTGATTGTATTTTGCACATTTGAGAATTGTTCCTAAGTGAGTGTGAGCAGTTATAATTTCATTCGTGTTATTTTGTACTTTTGTTTTTGGTGTATTGGTTCTTTATCAAATGTACCAGTAACAGCCAATCAGTGTAATCACAGCGAGCAGGAAAAACCTGAGTGAGGGGAAGAGATTCAACAACAGAGCAAGTTGTGAACAGATGCATTTTTATTTCCACTCTTTGACAGTGATGGTGTCCAACTTCAGTCCTGGTGGATAAAATCTGTTTGATGCAGTTTGAATGAGGATTTGGTGAGTCAAAGTTGGTTTTCTTTGGTGTCAGTTAGCATGCTATGTGCTTGTTCTTTACTAAATCTGATGTTGAAGCCTCTGATAGCTAAGATGAGACCTAGTAAGTGTCTTTTATATTCTTTTGCTGTGGAAGCTGATATTTCCTGTCGATGTGCACAGATGTCTTCTGGCCACAATAATAAGCACGGTGAACATCACCGCTGACATTACAGGGAGCAATTTGGATGTGATTTCCAGCTGAGCTGTTAGGAATGCTGGAATAAGACTTCAGTGTTTGTGTTGCACAACTGGCCAGGTTTATTAGCCGAGTGCAGATCTTGGTGCTGAAACCTGAGACTGTTGAACCTCGATGGTGATCCACGCCCAGGAGATCTGAACTTCCACTGAAATCTTCTGTTCCTGCTGGATCAACTGATATTCCAGAGATCAGGAAACTGACTCACACTTCTGAACTGTGGTAGGACTCCACCATAATCTCTGTTACTGCGACACACAGAGGACTTAATCCAAGAACTGATTCCACACCAGACTGTGACTGTGAAAGGTTTTCTCTGTAAGTCTGTGGACAGCTGATTTTGTGCTTTCAGTGTTGTAATTCCATTCATTGTGTTGGTGTTGTACTGGTAACTCACTGTGTTACTGATTATAACTAACCAGCCACTCTGCAGGTCTAGTGAGTGAACTGAGTCGACTCATATTGATCAGAGTTTGAAGAGCAGCTGAAAGAAATCTGGTTAACCCTGAAGGAGCTAACACAGGTTAACTAGTGACGGCCCACTGCACCCTGCCTTCCTTTTGGCTCATCTGTGTCTTGTTTGCAGGCATTGGAGAGGCCCAGTTCCTGTTTACAATCAGTGACACTGGCAACACCTGGGCCAGTGTGCCAGGACTCTATATAATAACCCTTTAGGGCATAGTTTGGGTTGGCTCTGAGACAACAGGTTGGACTTTGGCTGCGTTAGGTTTGGTTTTTGCTTTTGACACTGTTAAATGCATCATCTTCCACTCATCCATTCCTTCACACACTACTGATGTTACTGATTACACACACCACTGTTTGTTTTTGACAGTAGGCTTTCTTTTCTGTTTAATTTGTTTTAAAAGAATAAAGCAGCTTGGAATACATTCCTAACCATGTCTGGGGTTTTCTTTGTCATGACCGTACGGTCCGGTTCGTGACAACAGATAAGAGTTCAAACTAACCTGAACTGGACAGAAAGAGATATTTATTTATATTGTTGTTTGACTTTTATTTATTTATTTTATTCTGGTTTTTGGATGCATAAATTAATGTCAACTGTTTGTATATTTCCGTGTCTTCTGTTTCCCACAAACAAATTCAAAGTTCACCCTGATCTGTGGTCTGTTATTTTAGGACTGCTAGTTATAAACTGCTGGTGTGAACAAAGACTCTGGTCCTAGTTATATGTAAATGTCTACAGTTCTACAAGAAGATGACCCGAGAAGGAAACAAACACTTCTGATACTTTAAGTTATGCAAATCCTAACAAATCAAAAGATTTGTGGAAATTAACTTTTCTACATTTGCAGGAAAAGAAAAATCTGACATTAATGAGCTCCACATTTATTAATTTGGTTCAGATCATTTCTGTGATAAAATCAAAATCCTTAAGTAGAGTGTGAGTGATATCTTATAATTAACATCATTAATCTGAAATTATTAACATACCAGCACAGAGCAGTGTCCAATAAAATGAGGCCATATTTCTTCTCCAGTTCAGAGTTCATTAAGTGAAAAAGATGCAGTGTGTGTTTCTCATGAGAGCAGACTCTTTAACTAAAACCTGAAACCTCTAAGAGTCATTCAGTAATAGATAACATGCTAAAAACAACTGAAGTAACTGCATCATATGTTTTTGCAACATGTAGTAATAAAACGATAATAATACAAAAACAGAAGAGAAAATATAACTTTTGTTCTGAGTTGATGTGGTGGAGCAGCTGAAACAGGTTCAGCATTTGTTCTGCACTTCATGTATTAGAGCTGCACAGCAGAGAAGTTACTCTGATATGTTTTGTTCTCTTAAATATGAATAAAAAACTGCTTTTTACATTTTTGTTGTCAGAAAGGTAATAAAATATATTACTAAGCAGCACAAAAGAAACAGCTACAAAATTGTAAGAAAAACAAGTGTTTTCACTGATTTTGATCAAACATATAATCTCGGCGAAACATCTCCAACTTAACTTACATGATACATTCAGTGTGATGGTATCACTCCATCTTGTTATTTCATACTGTGAACTTTTTATTCTGCCCTTACAGCGATAGTTTCCACTGTTGGATGATGAAGCAGATCTAATCCTGTATTCATTTTGATTTGGAGGTTTTATGATGCTGTTTGTTTCCCACTCATAATCCCACTCAGTGTCTCCTCCATGGATCTCACATCTGACAGTGATCATCTCTCCTCTGTATATCTCAGACCAGTTTGGATACAGAGTCACAACAGGCCTGTTTGACACTGTTAATGTTCAAGAAAGTACAATAAAAACACATGAAAGACAAAAGGTGCAAATACCATCAGTAGTGCTTTGTGGGAAGTTAAACTCACTAATCCTGATTGTCTCGCTGTCCTCTGTGTAGTAAACTGGTTCTCCTCTTCCTCCTCTGCACCAGTAGAGTCCTTCCTCTGAGATGCTGATTTCTCTATTTGATAGAAAACCTGCATCCAGTGATGTAGCATAATCGTTCTCATATCTGTACCAGTAGTATTTCCATCCAGATGATGATGATGATGTGTTGACAGAGCAGGTCAGGGTCACACTGCCCCCTACTGGAACAGCTGTGTTATCGTGTCTCAGTTCAGCCTTTGGTTTATCTGCAGTTCAGTTTAGAACAAGAACATAAAAGTAAATGACTGAATCAGAACAATTTAAAGAACCAAGACAGAAATGTGCAAATGTGTGTATATATATATATATATATATATGTACATATATGTGTGTATATATATATATATATATGTATATATATGTATATATATATATATATATATATATATATATATATATATATATATATATATATATATATATATATATATATATATATATATATATACACACATATATGTACATATATATATATATATATACGTGTGTGTGTGTGTGTGTATATATATATATATATATATATATATATATATATATATATATATATTGTATTATAATTAATTTTGTGTATTTACAATTGATTACATATATGCACAGTTCAAATAATTAATTTGAAGCCTGAGAAATATGTAAATGATAAAGAGTGGGTGTCCCTGTAAATAAAACCAGATGCATGGTTTATGGGTAAAGCCAGGTTCCCATCTCAAAAAGACAAGAACAATTCTTCCCAACTTATTTTTGAGCCATAGACTTTATGGGTTTATTTAAATATCATATGTTCAATAACACAACAATTGTCATTACAGTGACCAGGTGTGTTCAAGCCTTAATAAAATAAATCTACTTTTCATTCACATACGGAGAGTAAAAAAAGAGAAAGCTCCAGCTGTCTGGAATGCCTGAAACTTCAGTGAAGCTGCTAGATATTATAATCTCAGGTTTATTTTTAATGTGACTTATTTTTGGTAAGGAAATACTCTCTGTTAATGATTAAGTTGACATTAAACTTGTTCTTTCACGTTAAACTGTCTGTCACATTACCACCAGTTACATGCAAAAAGTATTCAAACATTCAGAGCAAAAAACCAGGGACCAAATATTTAGGTGTGGTTTTAACTTTAAAATTATATTTTGAAAAACCCTACAATGCACATATTGTGTATGAGGTAAGTAAACAACTTGTGACTTTGTGTGCAGAGTATGAAAAAGATATGTCTGTAAAGCTCCTGCCAGTCTATTGAGACTGCAACAAAGGTTCTATGAAAGTGTTGCAATGGTGCGTATACTGCAAAACTAAAACTCCAATTATAAATGATGATATCAAATGGAAACATTTTATAGTTCCCATAAAATGAATAATGACTACTATAAAGAACTATAGAATTAAACACATACAATTTATCCACAAAACAGCCTCACAAAGAATTAAAGGCAGAGTATAACATCAAGTCAATTACATTTCTGGATTACTGATCTGGTCGGTTGAAGACGAGGTTATTAATTGCCTTACAGCTTTAATGAAATTAACAGCAGGTGCACTAAAGCAGCAACAATGAGATAACCCTCAAACAGGATTGATTTTAAGGTGGAGGCCACTAAAATTTTCCAGCTTCATCTTTTCTGACTGTTTTTTCTCCCTTAGTTTTGCATTTAGCTGTGGTGTTTGTCACTACTGGTATAATAAGGCATTACATGCACAGGCTTTCAGGTCCCGTCCGGCAGTTTTAGTTTTGTTCCTTTGTTGTTCCAAACACATTTTTTTCTTTTGTTTTATTGCGTTAAATATCCTGGAGCTGACAGAGGTAGTAAAAAAGAGAAGTGATAATGACATAAAGAGAAGGAAAAGAAAAAGAAAAGGAACAGAAAGTGAGAAAAGGTTCATAGAGGACAGAGCAGATGTAAAACAAACTGAGTCTACAACTGCTGCATCTGTAACAAGACACACTCAAAGGATAAACAACACCTGACACACAGCAACAACCAGCTGGGAGCGGTAGAGACTGAACCCCACACACACACACACACACACACACACACTCCACAACCATGTCCCACAGCCAAGGATCAGCCATCCCTAGATCCAGGCCTAGCCACACACACATGTACAGAAATAAATTAAAATTGCACAAAGACACACATTCATCACTGTAGAAGGTCCTTACCCTTTGTCACGACCAGTATCTACTCCTTTGTGCAAGGAGGAACTGGATGAGCACTGCAGCAGCCCTGTGCTCACTGCCCAGCACCATGTAGCCTGAATTAGCAGGTCCACCACTAGCGTACTGTGATTTTCAAAAATCAATTCAATTTTGCTTATATTGTGCTTATATTTGGAAGTTCTAAATGCTACAAACGAAAACTTACCACTCTGAGAACTGCTTGTACAAGAACAGGAAGAGACCACAATCAAAGACAGCCAGTATAAGTGGGTGAAGATCTCCTTAGATAGGGACCTCGATGAACCTGAAAAAGATGTGCTAGCCAAAGGGCTCAATTTTTCCTCATCACAACAACTGCCCATGATAGTTTTCATCACAGCCCTTAAAGAAACATCAACAAGGATGAATAAACTAACACAACCTGAAGCAGAGGAAATCAGGATGGTTTCAGCTTCCTTCTACAGTTTAAGAATTCCTCTATCCAACCTTTCAGTTCAAGAAAAGAAGGCTGTCACATCCCCAAAAAGACCAAAACATCACCAACTTTCAGCCAGCAGGGGGAGGTGTACTGGTGGTCTAAACTGATTATCAGAGCAAAGTTATCACACTCCTCAGTGACAGCAATACTTATGAAGTCTGAAGGATAGACCCCACAAGCAACTACAGAAAGGAAGTCATCAGTTGCCTACAAACACTTGAAAGGGGAAAAAATCGAATTGACCAATGAATTAATCCAGGGGATGGTATAACCTGTATACAGGGAGTGCAGAATTATTAGGCAAATGAGTATTTTGTCCACATCATCCTCTTCATGCATGTTGTCTTACTCCAAGCTGTATAGGCTCGAAAGCCTACTACCAATTAAGCATATTAGGTGATGTGCATCTCTGTAATGAGAAGGGTGTGGTCTAATGACATCAACACCCTATATCAGGTGTGCATAATTATTAGGCAACTTCCTTTCCTTTGGCAAAATGGGTCAAAAGAAGGACTTGACAGGCTCAGAAAAGTCAAAAATAGTGAGATATCTTGCAGAGGGATGCAGCAGTCTTAAATTGCAAAGCTTCTGAAGCGTGATCATCGAACAATCAAGCGCTTCATTCAAAATAGTCAACAGGGTCGCAAGAAGCGTGTGGGAAAAACCAAGGCGCAAAATAACTGCCCATGAACTGAGAAAAGTCAAGCGTGCAGCTGCCAAGATGCCACTTGCCACCAGTTTGGCCATATTTCAGAGCTGCAACATCACTGAGTGCCCAAAAGCACAAGGTGTGCAATACTCAGAGACATGGCCAAGGTAAGAAAGGCTGAAAGACGACCACCACCACTGAACAAGACACACAAGCTGAAACGTCAAGACTGGGCCAAGAACTATCTCAAGACTGATTTTTCTAAGGTTTTATGGACTGATGAAATGAGAGTGAGTCTTGATGGGCCAGATGGATGGGCCCGTGGCTGGATTGGTAAAGGGCAGAGAGCTCCAGTCCGACTCAGACGCCAGCAAGGTGGAGGTGGAGTACTGGTTTGGGCTGGTATCATCAAAGATGAGCTTGTGTGGGCCTTTTCGGGTTGAGGATGGAGTCAAGCTCAACTCCCAGTCCTACTGCCAGTTTCTGGAAGACACCTTCTTCAAGCAGTGGTACAGGAAGAAGTCTGCATCCTTCAAGAAAAACATGATTTTCATGCAGGACAATGCTCCATCACACGCGTCCAAGTACTCCACAGCGTGGCTGGCAAGAAAGGGTATAAAAGAAGAAAAACTAATGACATGGCCTCCTTGTTCACCTGATCTGAACCCCATTGAGAACCTGTGGTCCATCATCAAATGTGAGATTTACAAGGAGGAAAACAGTACACCTCTCTGAACAGTGTCTGGGAGGCTGTGGTTGCTGCTGCACGCAATGTTGATGGTGAACAGATCAAAACACTGACAGAATCCATGGATGGCAGGCTTTTGAGTGTCCTTGCAAAGAAAGGTGGCTATATTGGTCGCTGATTTGGTTTTGTTTTGTTTTTGAATGTCAGAAATGTATATTTGTGAATGTGGAGATGTTATATTGGTTTCACTGGTAAAAATAAATAATTGAAATGGGTATATATTTTTTTGTTAAGTTGCCTAATAATTATGCACAGTAATAGTCACCTGCACACACAGATATCCCCCTAAAATAGCTAAAACTAAAAACAAACTAAAAACTACTTCCACAAACATTCAGCTTTGATATTAATGAGTTTTTTGGGTTCATTGAGAACATGGTTGTTGTTCAATAATAAAATTATTCCTCAAATATACAACTTGCCTAATAATTCTGCACTCCCTGTATATGGATTTCCAAAGGTCCACAAAGGAGAAGTTCTACTCAGAAACTGGCACAGATATGTGGATGACCCCAGAGTCAAAGTCAAAACCCAGTAAGTAGAAGCCTTCACTGCTCACATCCACTCAATAGACAGAAACAAAGTTCACCAGGGAACGTACAAATGATAATAGTTTGTCATTTCCTCGTCCTCCATCACAGCACATTGAGGAGGATGAAAAAAAGAAAAATAGCCCAATGGTATTTTCTCTTTCCACTTCTGTTTCCAAACACAATTGAACCTCTTGTAATAGCAAACAATTCACACCAACAATTCTAAGGAATCACAGTTGAACTGGGAGAATGCAGACTTGTCTTATGTGCTGATTACATTATTTTCGTCCAGTTTAAACAAATTAATTCTAGTTAATCTTCTATAATAGACATCTGTGGCAGCAAAGGCGTGTGTAGATCAACAACGGATAACATGGGGTGAGGGGGAGAGTACGACCATGTAGCATTGAAAGCTTGGAAGTACTTACAATAAAATCAAACTTAAAATCTGAGCAAGCACCGAGCACGCTGCCACAGGTATGTGAAATTCACAGAAAAACCCCCGGATCTCCCCACTGACATGACTGCTACAGCACCGGGCAAAGCTCCACCGGCCCCACTCCTGCTAAACAGGTAAAACAGGTGGTTTTAAGATGTGACAGGACTTTGATTTTATTTATTTTTTGCTGTGTTTTACTTGCATCTATGTCAAAGAGCAAGTGTAAACACAAAACATTACTTTATTTTATATGCTGGAATATGCAGAAAATAGGTTTAAATGTTAAACAATTTCTTCAAGTCAAAGACAGTTGCATATAATTTAATTTTTGCTTAATCCAATGTGCATAAAATTAAAAGGTTATAACTAATAAAACTATTTTTAAAAGAGGCTTTCCATTTGATTCAATTTTATATGACGGATTATGCATAAAAAATAGAATTGGGCTGAAAGGTCTATTGCTTTATTATGTATTCAGTTTGTGTATCATGTTTTTGAACTAACTAATTACAAACTTACTAATTAGTAACTTATTACTTTTAAGTAACTTGACCAACACTGTTTATAACAACATTAAAACTCTTCACACTACTTTTGAGACCAAACTATACAAAAAAGGACAGTATTGCTGAAAGTATTTTAATGTATTTTTGGATAAAACAATATATATTAAAATGAGAGAAATATGTCCAACGTACGTAATACAGTCAATGTGGTGACATCACTCCACTCTGTCCAGGAAGAGCCCCTTCTGCCCCGGCAGCTGTATCCTCCACCATCAGACTCAGTAGTTCTGTTGATTGTGTATTCTCTGGATGCTGAACGTATGTTTGACTGGCCTCGTCTCCATTCATACGTCCACTGAGCTCCTTCACCTCCCTGAATCTCACATCTGACAGTGACTGTCTCACCGCTGTATATCTGAGTCCAGGATGGTTTCAGGAACACAGTGGGCTTAGGAGGAGCTGTTCAAATTTAAGGAAAATCACATTAGCAGACTTATAGGAGTATAACATTATTATTAAGCTATCCTGGATTTGATTGACATCTTCACATTTACATATTTATACATTTAAGAACACATAATCCATGAGCTGTGAGTTAGCTGTTGTTTGCTAACAATGCTGTTAAACCTCCAGTGATGGATTCAAAGCTGGAGACTGATCTGCTCTCATGACGTGATTATTAATTCATAAATGGTGAAAGTGTTCATGTGGCACCAAAGTCAAAACTACACTGCCAAAGCAAAAAAACAAACAAACAAAAAAAGCAAGCATTTTTCGAAGA